>NC_064851.1:10881157-11038657 GCF_024139225.1 Suncus etruscus | reverse complement strand
TCCTCTTGCAAAATAGAAATCACTCAAACCCAACAACTGGCCCCAAACAAAGTCCCATCCTGAAAACCCTGGTAGTTACTGGAGAAAAGAGACACTAAATTGGGGATTGTGGGAGAGAGGTATCTGATACTGGAACTTGAGTGAGGATGATATTGGAACTTGCTTCTGGAATGCCACAGTATTATCAGCCAGTATTAAGACCAACTGAGGGGGGAGACCAAGAAGCCAGTCTAGGGACCAGAGAGATAGTCTGGAGGTAGGGCATTTGCCTTGCATGCAGAAGCATGGTGGTTCAAATCCTGGCATCCCATATGGTTCCCCAAGCCTGCCAGGAGCGATTTCTGAGCGTAGAGCCAGGAGTAACCCCTGAGCACTACCAGGTTTGGCCCAAAAACAAAAACAAGAAGCCATTCTAGCAGGAGAGCCCCAGCTAAAAACAGCGGGTCTGTCCAGAATGGGGGACGTGAGAGCAGTGAGTGATCCCTTCCCTGTTGGGTCTTTGTAGATTGAAGACCACCTGTTTTCAGAGTTTGACTAGTCTTCTCACTGATTTATCACCCCACCCTCTCCCTAATGGGGAACCTAATCAGAGGAGAGAAAGGCATCAGCCCAGAGGTTTGTTTTTGGGGGAATGGCAGCTGGACCTACTGGAAGGGGGGCTTTAAGGGATTAGACACAGGGAATCTGTGTCCCCCTCCTTCATCACGCATCACCCAGGAAGTAAATCTGAGTGGGTGTCGGTAACAGACACCTCCTCACTTTTCAGAGTCCTGAATGTCTGTCCACCCTCCCTGCCCCCGGTGCTTATCATGGGTTCTTCATCGCAGCATCATGCCCTGATCTAGCAAATGGGGGCCCTTTGGAAAGTCCTGCAGCATATGACCCAACCTCTGGTCCCTGAGTTGGACGCTTCACATTCCACACCCTCTGTCCTGAACACTTTACTTTGCATGTCAGCCTCCCCAGGATTTGTTCATTTGTCCTTTCTCCTGATCTTTGGCAATGTCTTCATAGTTGGATTTTTTGGGTTTCTGTTTGAGGTGATTTGTTGTTGTTGTTGTTGTTGTTGGATGGTTGTTTGATTTTAGGGACCCACAGCTGGCATTGCTCAGGGGTTATTCTTTTTTTTATATAAATTATCTTTATTTAAACACCGTTATTACAAATATAATTGTAGTTGTATGATTACAGTCATGTAAAGAACACCCCCCTTCACCAGTGCAGGATTCCCACCACCAATTTCCCAGATCTATCTACTCCCCACCCCACCCACACCTCTATTCGAGACAGGCTTTCTTTTTCCCTCATTCATTCACATTGTTATGATAGTTTTCAGTGTAGTTATTTCTCTAACTGCACTTATCACTCTATGTGGTGAGCTTCATGTCATGAGCTGCACCTACATGGGAAGATGGGGGGAAATAAGGGTTGAGACTGAGGCAGTAAAATATTAGAAATGAGATTTGTAGGGTGGTATCAAGGTCACAATACGAGATGGATGTTATGGCTATATAAAATATATGCATACAATACTATCAATAGGAAAACAAGAAGAAAAAAATTCCAGTGACTGTCCCAACATAAACCACTACTAAAACGGCCCGCCCTCCTCCCAAAGTGCATTTTCATTAGTGTAAGGAGAGGTAGGGGGGAAGCCTGAGGACCACTAAGAGTCCACCTGAACCCACTTCTGGCCATCTGAGCTAGCACCCAGGGAAGGCCTGGAGTCAGGGGAAAAAGACAAGGACGGCTGGGGGCCTGACAACCCTCCCAGCACTCCCCAGGCTAGGGAGAAAGGTTCTGGTATGGGGCCTCCCCAAACCCCATACCTGGCAAGAGCCGGTCTCCAGAATCAAAGAGGAAGCTGGAAGCCAGATGTCTGTCCGCCCTCCTCGCCATTTATCTCCCCCCTGGAGTACGGAGGGAGGGAGGAACCTGAGGACCACTAAGAGTCCATCTGAACCAACTTCTGGCCATCTGAGCTGGCACCCAGAGAAGGCCTGGAGTCAGGGGGAAAAGACAAGGACAGCTGGGGGCCTGCCAACCCTCCCAGCACTCCCCAGGCCAGGGAAAAGGGCTCCCGTATGGGGCCTCCCCAAACCCCATACCTGGCAAGAGCTGGTCTCCAGAATCAAAGAAGAAACCAGAGGCCAGATGTCTGCCCGCTCAGGGGTTATTCTTGGCTTTACACTCAGGAATCATTCCATGCTGTGCTCAGGGAACCATGTGGGATACCAGGGATCGAACCCAGATTGGCCACATGCAAGGCAAGTGCCCTACCACCTGTACTATTGCTCTGGCCCCAGCATCAATATCTTTTTAGGAAAACAAACTAAAAGCAAAATTAGGCTTCATACTCCTTCTCAAATCAGGGAAACATTAGCTGTGGGGCATAAGCTTTCTTTTAAAGCTTTTTTGTTCTCTCAGGTCAACTGAGTTTGGTGGTGAGCAGCCAGGAAAGTATGATGGCTCCCAAAGCCTTTGAGATCCAGGCCTTCTTAAAGGATTGCTTTGTCCTTTTAACCCATGGACTCCAGCTCATGGCTCAAAATAGCAGCATGTATTCCAGCTCTTACATCAACATCCTTAGCAATAGGAATAAGGAAAGGGTGGAGGGGGGGGGGACAAATGAGAGAAAAGGAGACACACACTTGACTTCTCCCTTTCTGGCTATTTCTGGATATCAGAGATGAAGAATAGCTTTTATTAATAGTAATGGGATGGATCTACCGACGTGACATATACCAAATATATGTGCTCCCCATAAAAATAGCTACAAAATAGATGAAGCCAAAGGATAAACAGATGCATCATAGTACGGGTCTGTAATGTATCATCTTCAATTAAAAAAAAATAACAGAGGAGAAGCAGACACAAAATCGATAAGAATACAGATGTACGACAAAGTAAGTATAACTAATTTGACCTAATTGGCACAAAGAAGCCTTCTGTGCTCTCAAGGACAGGATTCTTTTCCAAAGCACTTCACATAGAAATCAGGAAGACGGCTCACAGGGTTATGAGCAGGAGGCCTGGGTGGTGGTGGTTGTTGTTATTGTTGTTGCTTTGGGGGGATGGAAGCCCCACTTGATGATGCTTAGGGTTTATTCTTGGAGCGTGGTTCAGGGCATTCTGAGTGGTGTCTGGGACACAATCAACATCAAATCACACAAGACACAAATGTCTTTCTTAAACCCTGTACTAATATTTTGACCCGATGAGGTCCTGGATTGTTTGAATGGGGGAGGGGGTTGGAGCTGGCCACACCCAGTGGTGCTCAGGGGTTACTCATGGCTCTGTGCTCAGAAATCGCTCCTGGTTTGGGGAACCATATGGGATGCTGCTGGGGATTGAACCTGGGTTCATTTCGGGTCAGCTGCATACAAGGCAAATGCCTTACTGCTGTGCTAATTCTCCAGCCCCAATCCTGGGCTTAATAGCCACTCCTCATGGTCCCCCAATCACTGCCAGGTTTGTCCCCAGTTTGAAGCACATGAAATATGGCGTCTGAGGAACTGGGGACTATGTCTCAGTGGTAGAGCATTTGTCTAGCATGCAGGAGACTTGGGTTAAATCTCTCACACTGCACACATTCAAAAGCTATAGAGTTAGCACAATGGGTAGAGCACTTGCTTTGCACAGGTTCAACCTAGGTCTAACTCCTAGCACTCCATAGGATTCTCTGAGACTACCTAGAGTGATCCCTGAATGCAGAGCCAGGAGTAACCTCTGAGCACTGGTCCAAATACAAACCAAAAAAGGTGTTTCTAGGAACTGAGGGCCACTCACACTTACATGCCTTTTGTCTTCAGGCTGTTCTCAGCAACAAGGGAGGCTGGGACATGGTGCCCACTTCTGGTGGCCAAATTCCCAATTAAAACTGAGAGATAAGGAGCTGGAGAGATAGCACAGTGGTAAGGCAATTGCCCTGCTCACGGCCGATCCAGGATAGACCCAATTTGATTCCTGGCATCCCATCTGATCCTCCAAGCTTGTAAGGAGTGATTCCTGAGCACAGAGCCAGGAGTAACCCTGAGCATAGCCGAGTATGGCCCAAAAATCAATCAATCAATAAATAAACTACTTTTAAAAACAAGCAACAACAAAAAAATAAAAAATAAAAAATAAAATAACAGGGGATGCTTGGATCAGAGATATAGCAAAGCAGAGAAGGCCTTTGCCTTGCATGTGACCAACCCAGTTTCCACCCCAGCATTCTATATGGCCCCCTGAGCCTGCCAGCAGTGATTCCTGAGTTCAAGGCCAGGAGGAAGACCTGAGCACTCCCAGGTGTGGCCCCAAAGCAAAACAAAAAATCTCTAAGGGACTCTTGTCCTCACAGAAAGGAGTATTGGAGAAATCTCACCATTGTCCCTCTGTCCTTCCAAACCTTCCTTGCCCCCAGATACCTGTGCAGTAGTTGAGTTTTTGTTTGTTTGTTTTTGGGTTTTTTTGTTTGTTTGTTTTAGGGCCACACCCAGCTGCACTCAGGGATTACTCCTGGCTCTGTGCTCAGAAATCACTCTTGCCAGGCTTGGTGGACCACAGGGGATGCCAAGGATCAAACCCAGGTTGGCCAAGTGCAAGACAAAAGTCATTTGTAGGTCCAGAGCAATGGCGCAGCACTAGGGCATTTGCCTTGCACACAGCTAACCCAGGACGATCTTGGTTCAATCCTCTGGCATCCCATTTGGTCCCCAAGCCAGGAGCGATTTCTGAGTCCATAGCCAGGAGTAACCCCTGAGCATCACTGAGTGTTCCCCCCCCCCCCAAAAAAAAAGTCAGTTTTAAATGCAATCTGTCTTAACTCAGTAGCATTACTTATTCCCTCTGCAAAAGACTGACTGGGGTGTGAAAATTTCTCCTGATCAGACATTCTGGGGCTCTTTTCTTCTTTTCCACTCATGGCTAGCATGATACTAGTAAAGGGATTGGAGAGATAGTACAGTGGGGAGGGCCTTGCCATATACACAGCCAACCAGGGTTCGCTCTCTGGCATCCCATATGATTCTCTGAGCACTGTCAGAAGTAATTCCTGAGCACAGAGCTAGGAGTAACCCCTGAACATCACTGGGAATAGGCCCAAAGCAAAAAAAAAATTAAAAATCAAAAAATAAAATAAAATAAGGGGCCGGAGCGGTAGTGCTAGAGGTAAGGCGTCTGCCTTGCAAGCTTTAACCTAGGACGGACCCGGGTTTGATCCCCCAGTGTCCCATTATGGTCCCCCAAGTCAGGAGCGATTTCTGAGCATGTAGCCAGGAGTAACCCCTGAGGGTCAATGGGTGTGGCCCAAAAACAACAACAACAACAACAAAAATAAAATGATCCCTGTAGAAATAATATTCCTTTTTTGTTAAACCCTATCCTCCCCCTGAATTCCAGTTATATTTGGGGGGAGAGGTGGAGATGGTCTTGACCATACCCAGAGGTGCTCAGGGATCATTCAAGTCTGGGCTTGGAGGACAATATGGGGTACCATATATCAAAAGTGGGTTGCTCTTATGCAGGGAAAGTGTTTGACTGTGATACTGTAGTTCCGACCACCTGATCTCCATTTCTTTCTTCTTTCTTTTTTTTTTTTTTTTACTTTCAGTTTTTCTTTTTTTTTTTTTTTGGTTTTTGGGCCACACCCGGTAACGCTCAGGGGTTACTCCTGGCTATGCGCTCAGAAGTCGCTCCTGGCTTGGGGGACCATATGGGACGCCGGGGGATCGAACCGCGGTCCATCTCCTAGGCTAGCGCAGGTAAGGCAGGCACCTTACCTCCAGCGCCACCGCCCGGCCCCTCAGTTTTTCTTTTTGAGGCTGCTCATTCCATTGGTTTGCAGGACTAGTTCTGTGGTTTGAGTCCAGTGAGGCCTGGCTAAGAGGGAGGGATGGACAGAGGGAGAAAGACGAACTTAGGGATCCGGACCCTGAACTGGTCTGCCCTGAGTTCCCTAGCAAACCCTCTGCAGAACGATCTTTTCCCCTTCTGACCTTCTGATCCCACCCAACCCCATCCATAACTGTGTTCTCTCTTTGTCTCTGTCTCTGTCTCTCTGTCTTTCTCCCTTCTCTCTATCTCTCTTTCTCTCTGTGTCTCTATCTATATCTTTCTGTCTTTTTCCCTGTCTCTGTCTCTCTTTTTTCCTGTCTCTCTTTGTCTCTGTTTCTGTCTCTCTCTGTCCCTGTCTCTCTGTCTCTCTGCCCCTCTGTCTCTGTCCCTCTATCTCTGTCTATCTCTGTCTCTCCATGTGTCTCTGTCTCTCTCACCCCTCCCCTGCAACCTTCACCCCCTCCAGCTGCCTCTCCTCCTCTGTGTTTTTCCACCATCCTTGCCTCTCAGGAGAAATTAGAGAAAAATGGGGTTTGTCTTTTCTTTTTTCTTTTTCTTTTTTTTTTTTAACAACAAGACTTAAATTGCCTCTTCAAGGCCTGCAAATAGAAGTCCCAAATAAAACAACCACTTTTTTCTCCTCTGGCTCCCTCACTCGCTGGCTAGGAAGCACAAGAGCTTGAAATAAATAAAAAGGCAGGGCTGGTGCTGGAAAGGAAGTAGCTGGAGTGGGGGCTTGAACAGCCCTGGCAGGAGGGGGCACCAAGGGACAGGGAGAGTGGGGTGGGAGTGGGCAAGGGGTGAGGGAGAAAGCTCCAGCAAGAAGCCAGAATGGGCCAGAATACGGGCTTGTGGGGGCCCCAGCCAGGGTGAGCTGTACTGGCTGGGGTGGCACTGGGGGTTCAGAGGATTCCAGCATGTCTGTCTTCCCCACAGGTCCTCAGCCATGGCCCAGGACAAGGGGGAGCAGGAGGACTGGCTGATCGTCTACTTGAAGTACCTGCTCTTCATCTTCAACTTCTTCTTCTGGGTGAGTCCCTCCTAACTCACGCCCAGCTCTGTTCCTTATCTTCCTGTCATGGTTCCAGGCTGGGTCATGGCGTCAGTGACCTACTCTGCCTGTTTGAAAGCAGATATGTCCTTTGGCTAGTTAAAGTGAGAGGGGTCTTCTTCCGGGGGTGGCAGAGAGGATACCTCACCCCAGCCATGAGCTGGTCTTCTGGGGAACGTGCCAACCCCACCATGCTGGAGTTAGGTTCATGCCCCACATCAACACTGCCTGAGACAGGGGTTCTGAGGTGCTTGAGATGGGAAGGGTGCCCAAATGTTCTTTCAAGAGGGATACCCCCCCCCCACTGACATCATGCCCACCTAAGGTGGCTCCCCAAAGATCATTGGGAACAGAGCACCCTAATTTACCATCACCCCCTCCAAAAGAGCCTGACATTGAGCTGTGTGGATTTTTTTATCTGGGGAGCATGCCCGACATTGCTCAAGGCTCTGCATTTAGGGGTCACACCTGGATTATCTAGGGTAACAGGGATTAAATCTGGGTCAGTCAGATGCAAGGCAAGCGCCCTACCCACCGTCTTTCCAATCCCTGTGCAGTATGGAGTTTTGGTCTCCTTCCACATGGAAAAGACTCAGAGTTTGGGTTTGACGGTCAGTGGAGGCTCCATGATGCTGGTTCCTGAGCCTGTGGCCCTGTGCATTAGCTATGTCTGGGTTTGGAGGGTAAGGGGGCACAGGATCCTGCTGGAACCAGCCCTGTTTGCCCTCCTGAGTGCCCCATGGGTACCAAAATCATCTCAGAAAGACAGAGACTGTCCAGAGAGATAGTCCAATGGGAAGGGCCTTTGCTTTGCACATGGCAGACCCAAGTTCGATCCCCAGCATCCCATAGGGTCAGCAGAGCTTGCTAGAAGTGATCCCTGAGTGCAGATCCAGGAGTGAACCCCTGAGTGAGGAAAGAATGTCCCCATCACCACTATGAAAAAATTAATAAAGACAGAGGAAAAGGGACCTTGTGTGTGCCTTGCCTGAATTTCTCACAGTCACTGTGAAATGGATGAACCTTGGAGAATTCAGGTAAGGGGTTGGAAAGATAGTAAGTGCAAGGGGATGGAGCTGTTGCCATGATAGGAGTGCTCAGTCCAATGATCAGGACTTACTCCTGACTCTGTGCTCAGGATGGGCCTCAGGGAAACATATATTATGCCTGGAATCAAACCAGGGTCAGCTGCGTGCAAGGCAAGAGCCTTTCCCACTGTACTATTTGCAGACCCTAATTGCAGAAAGTCTGAAATCGGGGCATCTGTAGGTTCTTGCCCCCTCTGAGAGTCTGAACAGACACTTTCCCACTCTTTGGGGGATACTCAGGGGTGGCCAACAGGCCTTGATAGCAGCTGTATTAGCAGATGGTGGCACAATGGCAATGGCAGCTGGCAGGCCTTTCTGGCTGACTTTTTATTCTTAAGAGCCCCCCCCCAAAAAAAAACTTACGCCTGGCCACCCAGCCTGATGGACTGGCACCAGGGCGCAGCTGAACTTTCTAGAAACACTTGGAACGAGGACAAGAAACAAAATGGATTGTGACGGTTTTCCTCATCCCGGCAAGAGATGGGGTATTCCTGTGCCTAGGAGAGAATTAGGGGGTGCAGGAGGTGAAATGGAAAAAATAGGACTCACAGCCAGGTGGGTGCTTATAGGCCGTGTCACAGCACACAAGACCCACCCAGAGGACTTCCTGCTTTTCTGCCAAGGCTGGTTGTTTGTTTGTTTGTTTTTCTTTTCCTTCTTTTTCCTTTTTCTTTTCTTTTGTTTGTTTTTGGGGCCAGCCCAGGGCTCACTCCAGGCTCTGTGCTCAGAGATCTCCCCCTGGTGGTGTCAGGGTGATGTCAAACTCAGGTCAGCCTTCAGCAAACCAGCCTCCTCCTACCTTCTGTACTATTTCTCTGCCCCAATACTGAATTTTCTGACTCAGAATTTGGTGCTTTTTTTTTCTGGTTTGTAGGTTACTGAGTCATCCCAGCTGCTCTGATGCTGCAAACAGAATCTAAACGCCCCCAGGTTTAAGGTTAAACTTGCATTAGGGAGAGGGTTCAGTTTAGGGTTAGGGTAAAAGGTTAGGGATTGTTTGAGGATTAAGGATTAGGACTAAAGTTTGGTTTTGTTTTGGGGTCACACCGAGCCAGCAGTGTTCAGGGGTTACTCCTGGCTCTGTGCTCAGAAATTGCTCCTGACAGGCTTGGGGGACTATATGGGATGCCAGGGATTGAACTTGGGACGTCCTAGGTCTCTGTGTGTAAGGCAAGCCCCCAACTGCTGTGCTATCTCTCCAGCCCCAAGATTAAGGTTTAAGGTCAGGGTTTGGGGTTAGGATTAGGCTGTGTTCACAGGATGGGTTGGGGTTCAGAGGTAGCATTAGGGGTTAAGGTACAGTATTGGGATTAAACTGTGTTCATGGGATGGTCATTCAGATATGAGGCCACCCACATCCTGTTCCTAAACTCTAGCTACTCCAAGACCCCTCAGGCCATGCCTGTCCCCTCTCTTTCCTGGACCCTGCCAGACTCCAAACCCTGCTCTACTGCTGGGTGGCCCCTGCGAAGCTCTTCTGTTCTGGCAGACAGAACCCTGTAGAGCGACTGTTCAGGGATTCTCCTGATGCAAAAGCTTCTGAGACAGCACAAAGCAGGGGCGCCAGTACCCCATGATCAGTGATTAGGTCAGACTCTAGGTCATTCCTCTGTCCTCACAAAGAGCTCTGGTCAGGGCCGGAGAGATAGCATGAAGGTAAGGAGTTTGCCTTTCATGCAGAAGGTCATCGGTTCGAATCCTGGCGTCACATATGGTCCCCCGTGCCTGCCAGGAGCAATTTCTGAGCATGGAGCCAGGAGTAACCCCTGAGCACTGCCGGGTGTGACCCAAAAACCACACACACACACACACACACACACACACACACACACACACACACACACACACAAAGAGGAATTAACTCTCAACCACTAATATCAGCCATTGTGGTGATCCCTGGACACTCCTGACCCCAGTGTTTATATTTAACTTCTCCCAGGAGTCTCACATCTTAATGGATGGGAAGACAAGAGTTGATCCCTGCTGGCAGAGGGGGCAGTGGCACACCCCCACCTTACATTTGACTAATTCAGACAATCCTGCAGAAGTGAGGACCAGGCTCTGCTGTGCAGCTCCCTGGAAATGCTTCCCTTCCCTTCCCTTTCCAGCACCCCCTTCCTTCCACCACCATGTTGTTCTGGGATTTATTATTTTAATTAGCCGCTTGATTGTGTTCATAATCTAACTTCCCCACCTCCCCGGAGCTCTGCCAGGCGCTGGAGAGATGGGGAGGGAGACCTGCGTTCTGACATTTTGTTCTGCCTGTCCTTCCAGTGGGGTGGGGGCACAGTGGGGATGTGGGGAACAGGGCCCACCCCAGCTGTCCAGCCATCATGACCCCATGCTGTTCAGACCTTTGAGCTGCGTTGGTCTGCTAGGGACAAGATTATGCCACTAGCAACGTGACCCAGGATGGGGCCAGTGGGCAGTGGTTGTTCCCAGGGTCCCCACTATATAGGGGACCCTGTCGCCAGCTCACCAGGGGCCATACCTGGGCATAGCACCTGGGGACTCACAGCCCCACACAAGAGGACAGGAGACTCTGTCTCACTCCCACCTCACCCTGCCCTGGCTGAGTAGAGGTCAGAATATCTGAGAGGCCCAGTTCCTTTATCCAGACCAGAAGATGGGTGAGAGCCTCAGAGGCCCTTCCCCAACCTCACTTCATCTCCCCTCCTCCTTCCCTTTCTCCCCCACCTTTTTTTTTCTGTTTTTGTTTGTTTGTTTGTTTTGGGGCCACACCTGGTAGTGCTCAGGGGTTACTCCTGACTCTGCACTCAGCAATCGCTCCTGGCAGGCTTGGGGGACATATGGAATGCCAGGAATCGAACTTGGGTCCTTCCTGGGTTATCAGCATGCAAGGTAAATGCCCTACTGCTGTGCTATTGTTCTGGCTCCCTCCTTCCCCTTCTTTCTCTCCTTCCTCTCCTCCTTCTACCCCTTCTCCCTCTCCCTCCTCTTCCTCCTCCCCATCCCTCTCCCTATCAACTCCTACACTTCCCTCTTCCCTAATCTTCCCCTTCCTCCTCCTCTTCCCCCACTCTTTCTCCTCTCCCTCCTCATTTCACTCTCTCCTCCTCATTCGCTCCTCCCCTCCCCTTACCCTGCAATGGAGCACTTAGCCTTGTGTAGCTCTGGGATACAAGCAGAAAGAGCCACCCCTGAGTAATGACACAAGGCACACTGTGCATGTGCCTGTCACCGTGGAAACACTTGGGTGGGACCCCAGCAGCAGCTGCTGGCCCTGCTGGCATGGGTGGGTGTGCTCAGGGTCCCCGAGGGGTGGGACTGTGAGTTCAGAGATGGCCTTGCTGGCTCCAAGGGTGTCCTGGCTGGTGCACAGAAGGCTGGAGCCTGCCCTTGTAGGGCCCACTCAGACATGGACTCTGTGGGGTGGCAGGAGCACAGTGCTCTGTGCAGGGGTGGGGCGCTGGCCTACTTGAGCAGTTTTGACTTGAGGCCTCACCCCTGCCCAGCACTGCAGCCTAGGTCATCCAGAAAGCTCTTGAATCCTCTGTTTTGTTTGTTTGTGGGCCACACCCAGTTAGCACTCTGGAGTTACTCCTGGCTCTGCATTCAGAAATTACCCCCAGGGACTGGAAAAATAGCATAGCAATAGGGCATTTACCTTGCATGCAGCTGCCTGGGGGGGGGGGTGCCCTGTTTGATTCCCAGCATCCCATATGGGCCCCCAGCCTGCCAGGGGTGATTTCTGAGTGCAGAGCCAGGAGTAATCCCTGAGCACCACTGGGTATGGCCCCCAAAAACCAACCAATAATCAATAAATAAAAGAAAATTAACCCTATGGGATGCTGGGGATCAAGCCCAGGTGGGCCGCATGCAAGGCAGAGGCTCTCCCCACTGTGCTATCTCTCTAGCTCCTCGGATCTTCTGAAAGCCCTGGTCGGACCCAGACATCGAGTTTTGCTAAGAGTTGGCTCTGCACTCCCATCCGTGCATCAGGGGGTCCCTGATCCTGACTCAAATCTTCCCATCCCCAGGACTTGAGTGCCTAGAGGGACCTCTCCAGCTGGGCACCCCCGAGTAGAGCACCGAGGGGATGGGCCTTCTTCATTCCCCCTTCCCATGGACATCCTCACTGGGTGGAGAAAATCCTACTCTGCTTGAGAAGTCAAGATGACTAGAAGAAAGTAGGGAAGGGAAGCTGGAAGGCTGCAGGGAATTCAGCCAATGTGGACAGTGAGGGCCAGTGAGGGCAGTGAATGAAGCTTTTCCCAGCATGTAGCAAATCCCTCTGGCCAGATCCCCAGGGCCAGGCATGGGCCTGGGGAATCTCCATACAGAGCAGTAAGGTACCCACGTCTCAGAGAGCACTACACCAGGACTAGAAGATGGAGTGAAGAACTCTCGGCCCAGCAGATTCAGAGGAGTGAAAACAACGTCAAGGAGAAACTGCAAGCACAGTGGCTTAAGAGCGGATGCGCCTGGACCCAGAGAGGTTATGCCACTTGTCCAGAGTCATACAGCAAGCAGATGGAGGCGCCAAAGTTAGAGAGCTTGTTGGAAACCCTTTGAATGCTGTTCCCAAAACACCTGGCAGACAGGACCCCGCAGAGAAACTGCTCCAGGGATTCTCTGTGAGGCCAGAAAGCTTTGGAGACCCCTTCCAAAGATGGGGAAGGACAGCACAGTGAGGGGCGCAGTTTCCCCAGGATTTGTGCACACTCTCAGGCTTGCTTCTGACTGTCCCCCCTCCCTCCCAGAGAACTCTGGTTAATGAGCTGCGTGTTGACCCCCTCAGCCATTATTATCACCCATTGCAATGCTCCCTAGACACCCCTAAACCCCAATGTTTATGTTTAAGCTCCAATGTTTGTGTTTCTCTTCTCCATGGCACCTCACATCCCCAAATAACCTTCTTTTATATCTTTTCTATTCCTGGTCCTGCCACTCTACACGTACCCCAGTTTCTCTTGTCCTATATAAATAGCACTGTTAGAATGGAATAAAGTGTCTCAGGCCATAAGCCTGGGATTCCATCAGCTGGGGGAACATCCTCTGTCTTGAAAATAACAGGGGACAGAAGTTGACCATTGCTGGGGTCGACAGAGCTGAGGGTCTCTTTCTCCAGGGCATCTGCCTTGTGTCCCAGAAACCAGCCACTTGGTTTCTAGTAACCAGACTCAGGTTTAGAGGACAGGAAGCTGCAGGAGATGAAGCAACATCCCCCCCCAAAAATGGCACAAAGGGCTGAAGTTTATCCTGGCATTTGGGGCACAGGTTCCAGAGGTGGGTTTCCTAGGTGGGGGTAGGGGCCAAGGACAGCAGTTCAGAATCAGTACCTAAGGCTGGCCTATGTGTTGGGCAGGGGTCAGGGGCCGGGATGGGGGCCAGGCATGACCAGGCAGGTAGAGGGAGAGACCAGACTTGCCACCAACTGTCCGAGGGGAGGACTCTGCAGGGATGGAGTGTGAGACTATGGGGAGAGGAGCAAAGACAGCATACCTCTAAATAAGTCACAACCCCTGCCCACCATTCTGTGGGGCTTGGCCTCTAGGGGCCCAGGAAGCATCTGCCTCGCATCCCCTGGGCAGGACCAGAGGACCATCAGCTCTCCAGGGAGATGCTGCTTCCTCTTTGCGGGGCTTCTTCTTTACTTTAAGGGCACCCTGAGTCCCAGCCCCAGTCCACCCATCCTGCCCCTAGATGCCACCCCCAAAACAGTCAGATTGTTAATAGAATTGGCATCAGTCCTAAGAGGTCTGGGAGTGTGTGGCTGCCCAACCACATTAGCCCTGGGTGGATGTGAGCGTCATGTTTGGATGAGGATATCTGTCAATGAAGGGTAGGATTCAGGGTCAGAGATATTGTACTGCAGGGAGGGCACCTGACTGGCAAGTGGCTGGCCGAGTTTCGATCCTGGCATCCCATAGGGTCCTCTGAGCCTCACCAGGAGTGATCCCTGAGTGCAGAGCCAGGAGTAAGCCCTGAGCACCGCCAGGTGTGGCCCCAAACAAAAGAGTGGGATTCTTTCTCCAAATATAGGGGGTTCTCTGTGCCCTGCCCGTAAGGAAGGACTTTTCACTTGGATGTTGGGTGACAGCCAGTGGGGTTTGAGAACTGCACTTTCTGTTCCTGTGGGAAGCAAGATCCACCCAGGGTCCACTCGACAAAGGCTATTGGAAAAGCTCCATGGGGGAAAGTATATTGAAAAAAGCTCATGGCTCCCAACACACACACACACACACACACACACACACACACACACACACACACACACACACACACCTCTGCTGGTTTCTCAGTTTCTCAGTCTTTGGGGCCACTTTCTGGAGAGTGCTGAAAAAGAGATTGGTCCATCCCTGTGACTGGGGCCTCAGAGACAAGCTCATCCCTGCCTGTTCCATTTTACAGCTAAAGAGACTGAGGCTTCAGGGAGGACAAGATGAGAGCTGCTGTCCCCTGGTTAGCCCCAGGCACAGCTAGGGTTGGTAATCTACCCTCCAAGCACTTTGTTTTTGTTTTTGTTTTTGCTTTTTTGCTTTTTGGGTCACATTGATTCAGGGTTTACTCCTGGCTCTGCGCTCAGCAATTGCTCCTGGCAGGCACAGGGGACTATGTGGGATGCCGGGATTCAAACCATCATCTGTCCTGGATCAGCTCCTTGCAAGGCAAACGCCCTACTTCGGTGCTATCTCTCCAGCCTCCTCCTCCAGCACTCTTGCTGAGCTGACCACCTTTCACTTCCTGTCCCAGGACAGACTTGCCACCAAAGAGTTTGCCTAGTGCCTTGCAGGTGATGCAGTATCTGAGCCCAGACCCAGAAAATGGGTACAGCTCTGTGCCCTCTGCAGTCACTCAGGAAGGACTCTGCCAGCAGGACCATCGAGGGAGCCCTGGGCCCACCATATGTCACTCATTCTTATCGAGCCACACTTTGGCTTTCTCCATGGGCATCAGGGGAGTCCCTTTGTTTCCCTGGCATACCTCCCAAAGGTTGGGACCCTATTTTTACCCCCTTCCCTGGGGGAGTGCCAGTGTATTTTTCTCTTTCATGCAGAATGTGATTTGTTTTGTGTCCTTTGGAGGCCACATCCAGCAGAGCTCAGGTCTTACTTTTGGCTTTGCACTTAAGGATCACTCCTGATTCGGCTCAGGGGTGCCAGGGAGTAGGCTGTGTGCAAGGCAAGCGCCCTACCTCGTGGATCACCTTACTGGCCCCTCACAATGTGCTTTTTTTTTTTTTTTACAAACAACTTTTGGACTGAAAACCGTGCTCCTCATTACCACATACTTTCTACCCCAGACCCCCTACAAAAACTCTATAACAAACCAGGAAAGTTTGGGGTTCAGAGCCTTAGCAAAGGTAATGGACCTTTTTTGGCCCGGAGACCCCCCCTTCCCAGGCTCCCCAGAAGCAGTGTTCTGCTCTGTGTCTCACAGTGCCACCTACTGGGAAGAGGAGGGAAGGACACTTTGACCCTATATTAAACTTGAAATCCACTTTTAAAAGCTAAATGTTCACTTTTTTCAAAAAAAAAATAAAAAATAAAGAAATCTGGGGGGGGGCATTCCTGGCATTATTCGTGGGCTCAGGTGGTCCAGGGTTAGAATCCTGGTGCCTCTGCACACACCCCCGACCCCCATCTCCCCTTCAGTTAAGCCTAGATGATGCTTCCCTTCCTGTTTCTTCATTCTAACTTGCCTGGAGCCTGACCTAGATTTTTCTGAGCTCCCCTGGAGCTGGTGCAGCTGGGCTACAGAAGCACTGACATAGAGGGGTGTTGAGGTACAGGATACCAGGCTAGACCTCAGTTGCCACGAACCCCGAATGTTGTCTTCTAGGCAGGCATCCGTTTCTCTGGGCCAGAGCCCCCCAACTTTTGATCCATGTTTCAGTTGGCTTCCATGCCCCTGGCAGTAAAAGTAGCCCTAATCTGTTCCAGCTTGTCCCTTGTCATTCATGCATGCCCCTTCACCCAGTGCTCAGCTTGCCATCTCCTTGCACTAGACAAGAGTGATGGGGAACAGATTTCATGCTCGGTTCTCTGAAGCCAGCGTCCATGAAACCCTTTTTGTGGGAGTCCCTCATCTCGCTGTGGGGATGACTCTTCTTGCTCAGAATCTCTTCCTGCCACTCTTCTGTGTGCTTTAGGCAAATTCAAAATCAAAACGAACATGAGAAACAATTTTTTTTTATTTTTGGGTCACACCCGGCAGCGCTCAGGAGGGACCACATGAGATGCCGGGATTTGAACCACCATTCTTCTGCATGCAAGGCAAATACCCTACCTCCATGCAATCTCTCCGGCCCCTAGAAACAATTTCTGGATACTGGGTCTGGTAGTTCATTAGGCAAAAGATCCAAAATCTGAGAAGAGTAAGGAGAATAATAGAGTGGCTGGGAGGGAGACAAAAGACAGATGAGAAGCAATGGAGTGAGGGGAAAGGGTTTCTGGGGTCAAGGGGACACAGGTACATCAGTGATGCTGAGGAATGAAAGAGCTAAGTATCCAAACCACTGAGGCAGCAAGGCTGAAATAAAAAATTTTGAAGAACTGAACTTAAAAAGGTGCCCGGGTCAAGAGGGAAGACTTTGGGTGTGTCGATAGGGGAGGGAACCTGGGAACATTGGTGGAAGAAAGCTGATACTGGTAAACAATAAAATTACCAAAAACAGGGGCCAGAGAGATAGCATGGAAGTAGGGTGTTTGCCTTGCATGCAGAAGGATGGTAGTTCGAATCCCAGCATCCCATATGGTCTCCTGAGCCTGCCAGGGGCGATTTCTGAGCTTAGAGCCAGGAGGAACCCCTTTGCAGTGTGACCCAAAAAAACAAACAAAAAAGAAATTACCAAAAAAAAAAAACAAAAACAAACAAACAAAAAAAAGAAATTACCAAAAAACAAAAGCCAATTTCTTTCTTTTTCTTTCTTTTCTTTCTTTCTTTCTTTCTTTCTTTCTTTCTTTCTTTCTTTCTTTCTTTCTTTCTTTCTTTCTTTCTTTCTTTCTTTCTCTTTCTTTCTTTCTTTCTTTTTTTTTTTTGAGAGTCCTGGAGTCCAGTTGACTTCTCACTTGGTCATTGACTGGATAAGCTGCTTCAGGTTGGGGTTGGCCAAGGTCCTCTCACAAGGCACCTTCAGACACTGGTTGTGGGACTGGTGCTGAAATGCTGTATATCTAAAACTTGACTATGATGAGGCCAGAATCATAGCACAGTTGTAGGGCATTTGCCTTCCATGCTGCTGACCCAGGACAGACCCGGGTTTGATCCTCAGCATCCTATATGGTCCCCCAAGCCTGCCAGGGACAATTTCTGAGTGCAGAGCCAGGGGTAGCCCCTGAGCACTGTTGGGTGTGTTAAAAAAATAGACAAATAAAACTCAACTATGAGTGACTTAGTACATCAGTGCTTTAATAAAACAAAAAAAATAGAAAAAATAAAAAGAAAAGAAAAATAGGGAGGAAAAAATGCTGCAGAACTGGAGCAATGCATGGACAGTATACTCAGCTGACCTAGGTTTGATTCCCAATATCGCATATGGTTCCCAGAGCCAGGAGTAAGCCCTGAACACTACTGGGTAGGGCCCCAAAACCAAAAATAAAATAAAATTTAAAAAGTGTTGAAAGAAAAGGAAGAGGACAGGGGCTGGAGCAATAGCACAGTGGGTAGGGCGTTTGCCTTGCATATGGCCAACCCAGGTTTGATCCCTGGCATTTCATATGGTCCCCCAAGCCTGCCAGAAGTGGTTTCTGAGCGCAGAGCCAGGAGTAATCCCTAAGCACCACTGGGTGTGGCCCAACCCCACCCCCCAAAATAGAAAGAG
This sequence comes from Suncus etruscus, assembly GCF_024139225.1. Taxonomy (NCBI): domain Eukaryota; kingdom Metazoa; phylum Chordata; class Mammalia; order Eulipotyphla; family Soricidae; genus Suncus; species Suncus etruscus. The sequence goes on along the minus strand of NC_064851.1, from coordinate 11,020,914 downwards.
GACAATAGAGCTAGTACAGTAGGTTAGGCTCCAGACTTGCACCTGACTGACCCACATTCAGTCCCCTGCAGCAAACAGATCCCCTATGCACTTCCAGGAATGATTCCTTTAGTTTGTTTTTGTTCTGGGGCCATACCCTGTAGCACATAGGGATTATTCCTGGCTCTGTGCTCAGAAATTACCCCTGGCAGGCTTGGGAAACCATATGGGATGCCAGGGATCGAACCCAGTTGGATACATGAAAGGCAACACTCTACCGGCTGTACTATTGCTTCAGTCCTTCCAGGAATAATTCCTGAGCACAGAGACAGGAGTAAGCCCAGAGCACTGCTAGGTATGACCTCCCATAAGACAAATATGAGAGAGAGAGAGAGAGAGAGAGAGAGAGAGAGAGAGAGAGAGAGAGACCCTTAGAAGGAACAGAGCAGACCCTTCTGCAAAGGCATAATGCATCTTGCCAGAGAGATAGTATGGAGGTAGGGCATTTGCCTTGCGGAGGACGGTGGTTCAAATTCCAGCATTCCATATGGTCCCCTGAGCCTGCCAGGTGCGATTTCTGAGCTCAGAGCCAGGAGTAACCTCTGAGCGCTGCTGTGTGTAAACCCCACCACCACCACCAAAAACAAAAAGCATAATGCATCTTGAGAGGGTAATTCCCACTCAGTGTAGAAAGAACAGGGTGGGGGCCGGAGAGATAGCATGGAGGTAAGGCGTTTGCCTTTCATGCAGGAGGTCATCGGTTCGAATCCCGGCGTCCCATATGGTCCCCCGTGCCTGCCAGGAACAATTTCTGAGCCTGGAGCCAGGAATAATCCCTCAGCACTGCCGGGTGTGACCCAAAAAAAAAAAAAAAAAAAGAAAAGAAAGAACAGGGTGGGCATCCCCAAACTCCATGGAACTGCTTTTCCCAGACCCCAGGCTAAGGAGGGCCCCTGGACCTGCTGGTCTCTGGGGTCCTATCCCTGCACCCTTCTCAGGACACAGAAGAAACCGAACAATTGGCAAGGAAGGGGGTAGAAAGAGCGACACCCCTTCCCTTCTGCTGAGAAATGTAGATGATGCCAAGGAACATCTCTGGAGAGAAATGGGTGACCAGGAACCGAGGTGACATTGGGGTGGTCCCTGTTGACAGCCCCGCAACAGGACATCATGGGCATCGTGGGGAGAAGTGGAACCTTGGGACTCAGACTCGGTGCTTCTCTTGCTCTGACCACCCCACTGCTTCCTGCAGGTGGGGGGTGCCACTGTGCTGGCCCTGGGCGTGTGGACCCTGGTGGAGAAATGTAGCTACCTGGGCGTGCTGGCTTCCAGCACCTTCGCCGCGTCTGCCTACATCCTCATCTTCGCAGGCGCCCTCGTGATGCTCACAGGCTTCCTGGGCTTCAGCGCCGTGTTTCGGGAGGACAGGGGCTGCCTCTCCACGGTGAGTGCCTCCTGCCCACGCTGGTGCCCAGGACAGAGCTGAAGATCAGGGCACAACCCCTGACACTGGGCCTGAAAAATAAGGGAAGAGGTCTTTGTCCTGGGACTGGGGGGTTGCATGGTCTCCAGGCTTGAAGCTCTGAGCCTGAGGTGTTTCTCAACCTGTGATGTGTCTCCCCTTCCCCTTCCCACCTCTTCCCCTCTCCTCCTGCCCCCTCTTCCTCCCGACCTCTTTTATACCCTCCTCTCTTTGAGTGTTTGATGCTTTTTTTTTTATTTATTTACTTTGTTTTTCTTTGGGGGGGGTCACACCCGGCTGTGCTCAGGGGTTACTCCTGGCTCTGCATTCAGAAATCACTCCTGGCTGGCTCAGGGAACCATATGGGATGCCAGGAATCTAACCACTGTCTGTCCTTGGTTGGCTATCTGCAAGGCAAATGCCGTACCACTGTGCTATCTCTCCAGCCCCTGAAATTTTAAACATTGTGATTTACAACATTACTTTTTATAATACAGTTGTTTCGGGCATTCAGTGTTCCGATACCAATCCCACCACTACCAGGGAGGCCTTCCCTCCACCGATGTCCCCAGTTTTTCTCCCACCCACCCTCAAGCCTGTCCCCTTTAGCAGGGACAAAATCATTTACTTTTTATGTCTGAGGAATATGACTGAGCTGTTAGGTGCTATCTGGGCCTTCTGTGTTAGGGTTTTCATTCACTGTGTTTAGTGGCCTTCTAGGCAACTTTCCCAGTCTCTTCTGCTCCTACAGGGCTATCAGTGCTGCAAGATCAGGTGTCATGTGGCCGTATTTGTGGCTGCTGTGATCCGGTAGCTAAGGAACCGGGCGATTCAGCAGCTTGGCGTCTCTTTGAGATTAGTGATGGAGCTGTGAAAGTTGGTCTGTGTATATGCTGGAGAGATTTGGGTGTGGGTAGGATACTGGGTTTTGGAGCACAGGGCAGGGACTCAGCCTGCCCCCACTTCAAGAAGATTCCAGACATCCCTACCAAATGACTGGGCTTACCTGGGACCACTGAGCTTCAGAATCTCTCTGAGATTAATCCTGGAGTTTGGATGGCAGAGATCAAGTCTACACCCTCCTTACACTTCTTCACCTGTTTCCTCTCCTCCTCTCCCTTGTCATCTTCCTTATTTCTAGCCTTCCCTTTCAACCTTTTACTACTCCTCTTCCTCTTCCTCCTCCTCCTCTTTATCCTCCTCTTCCTTCTCTTCCTCCCTCTTGTCCTCCTCTTCTTCTTCCTCTTCTTTATTTTCATCTTCTTTATTTTCTTCTTCTCCTCCTCCTCCTTTCTCCTTTCTCCTTTCTCTTTTCATTCATGTTTCTTCCCACTTTTCTCTCGTTTCTCACTCTCATTCTCCTCTTCCTCTTTTTCTTTCTCTCCCTCTCTTCCTCCTCCGCTTCCTCTTCTTCTCTATCCTCCTCCTCCCCATTCCTCCCCCCTTAGGCTCTAGCAGAGTCACAGAGAAAGAAAGAGCAGGAAAGAGCTCTGTGCACTGGCTCAACCTCAGCCCCAGTGGCCTTCCTGCCACCCTGTCTCACCTCATCCCCAGACATGAGCTCTCCTCTCAGCATTTCTTTGGGTGGGCCTGGATACCGTGAAATGCCCAGGCACCTCCAGAGGCCTTTCTTGACCCCCCCAACTTTGAGAAGGCTTGAATTGAACCTAAATCCAGCACTCAATGGGCCTGAGTCTGTGACATTCCCTTTTCCACCACCCCACCCCCCACCCCACACATTCTACCACCTCTTCTGCCAAGGGGGAGGATCAGTTGTCTGGGAGTTTTACTCTCTACCATGCTGCTCCCATGATTTTCTGGTAGTTAGTTTCAGTTTTGTTACTGTTTTTATTGGGTTGGGGGCCACACTCCATGAAGCTCAACACTATTCCTGTGTCTGCACTCAGGAATCACTCTTGGTAGGCTTAGGGGATTCTCTGGATTGCCGAGGATCGAACCTGGGTCAGCGGCATGCAAGACAATTGCCCTACCGCTGCACTGTTTCTCCGGGCCTGATATCCTGAGACTTGGGTCTAAAAGCTTGATGAGAACTTAGGTTTGATTGTTTGGGGCATGGTGGCTCCTGAGTGGTGGTTTGGGTTTTTTTGGGGTGGGGAGGGAAAGAAATTCTTCCATACACAGAGAGCACTTATAGCTGGTGCCAAGGTGAAGAGGGAAGGCCTGGGTGGGGCTATCAGCACCCGCACCCATTCGTCAATCTCCCAAGTAAAGTCTACAAGGTCAGGACAAGGGGGACAGGTGAGGTTAGAAGACATCCCGGGGTACTGGAGTGATAGCACAGTGGGGATCTTATGCTTGCCCTCACACATGCACACAAGTGCATTCGCACATGATGTACCACTCCCTCACTCACCTGTGCACACACTCGCACGCTGCCCCCAGGCCACCCGTCCAGGACTGTGGGAACATGTGGTTTTCCTGGGGTGAACAAACAGCAAATGGAAAGTCTGAAATTCCCTTCCTTTCCCCCTTTCAAAGAGCCCAAATCAGAACTCCCCACCCCCAGAGAGCCTGTGGGGAAAGTAGCTGCCTCAGAGTCCACCCAGCCAGTCTGCCCTGAGTAGAATAAGTAGATAAGCTTGGCTTATCTGAGCCAAGAACTTGGCTTTGCTGGGCTCCTATAAGGTAGACTTAAGTAGAAATTTAAGAACCAGGATCTCATTTAGAGACCCACAGTGTGCTGAAAGTTATTTAAAATGACATTTCTGGGGTGTAGTGATAGCATAACTGGTAGGGTGTTTGCCTTGCATGTCACCGACCCAGGTTCAATCCCCAATATGGTCCCGTGAGCCCACCAGGAATGATTCCTGAGTGCAAAATCAGGAGTAACCTCTGAGCACTACCAAGTCTAGCCCTAAAACAGAACAAAACAAAACAAAACAAAAAACCCATTTCTGTGTTGTGTTCCCCCTCCCCCCCCAAGTCCAACTTCTTTTGAAATCTTTCAAAAACATTTAAGAGGGCTAGAACTATAGTTCTAGGGCTAGAGCAGTCGGGCGTTTGCCTTGCACCCTGCTGACCCAGGATGGACCCAGGTTCAGTCCCTGGTATCCCATATGATCTACCAAGCCTGCCAGGAGTGATTTCTAAGAGCAAAAACACTTAAGGACAGAAGAGAAGGCATAAACACAGAGTCTCAGGCAACTCAGAGCAACCTCCAAAAAGGAAAGTGGGGACAAAAGGCCAGCACACAAAAGGAGTGCACCAATGTGACCAAGGAGGGAGCAGAGGCTGAGCCCAACAGAGGACATGAGCCCAGAAATCTCAGGCTGGTAGCAGAGTTCAGGCCTGTCTCCATGAGCATGACATCTGCCCTAGTCTGAGCCCTTCCTTCTTCATCTGCAGCCCCCCTGGAAGTTTCTTTCCTGAGAAGAAAGTTTCCTTGGGGACAGGAATAGCATGTCTCGACTGGTGCTGAATGATAATGAGCTGGTGTCGGAAATCTGCAGGGGTGCAGGGAGGGGATGAGGCTTAAATTATTCACACCCCATCTTTCTTAGCCGAGGCTGCCTGGGAGAGCCAGACCAGACCCAGATGACCAGATCATTCAGGCCAGAGAAGCCGCCAAGCCTAAGAGTGGTGAAGGCTATTTTGGGAGTTAGGATTCTAGTCTCCAGAAACTTGGAGATCTTTCAGTCACATGAGGATGGAGATGGATGGTTCCTGCTCCACCGGATGGCAGGGCAGTGCAGGGGAGGAGAGGGGCTCTTTTCTATTTAGAGACTGGAGGACAAAGTCAGGCGTCAGGAAGCAATTTCGTTCTGAAAATGAGGGTCCCTTGAGGTCACTGTTCCCATCAGATACAACCCGACATGGCTCGCCTTGGCTGGGGAAGGGGTGGTAATTCAGAATTCGATCTCAGGGACAGTATCTGGGTTATTTGTTAACATGCTCAGGGACTTCGGGAAGTCGCCTGGCCCCTCCTGGGCTACTTGGCATGTCCCTGTCATTTTTTTTAAAGTTACTTTATTTAAACAATATGGTTATAAGGTTCAAGGTTTATAATACATTTTTTTTCAGTTACAAACTTGTTCACGATTGAATTTCAGTCATACGATGTCCAATGCACAGTTCCTGCCCCCAATCCAATGTCCACAGTTTCCCTCCTGTCCACTTCCCCCTGACCTCTCCTCTGCCTGCTAGAGCAGACTCTCTCTCTCTCTCTCTCTCTCTCTCTCTCTCTCTCTCTCTCTCTCTCTCTCTCTCTCTCTCTCTTCTCTCTGTCTTTTCTTTTAAGACACAGTTTTGCAATATGGTACTGAGGGGTATCCTGCCTATCACTTTCCCTTCTTTCAGCACCCAGTTCTTATCCAGAATGATCATTTCCAACTCTCTTTGTCATAACAGTTACTTCTCTGCCCTAACTTGCACTCCCCAGCTCTTTGAGGCAAGCTTCCTATCATGGACTGGCCCTCATCTCTATTATCTCTAGATATTATTACCTTATCATTCTTTCTCTTCCATTTTGTCCTTTAAAGCCAGTTTCTCCCTGTTGAGTTTTAGTTTGGTTAACCTCTCTAGTATTTGAAGCTTCTGATTACTACTGTATTGTTATTGATGTCTTTGATAGATTAATTGGTTTTTGGGTCACGTCTAGCAATGCTCAGGGGTTACTCCTGGCTCTGCACTCAGAACTTGCCCCTGGCAGGCTGGGGGATCATTTAGAATGCTGAGGATTGAACCGGCATCCATCCTGGGTCAGTCACATGCAAGGCAAATGCCCTACTGCTATGCTGTCATCTCTCCAAGCCCTGTTATTGATGTCTTTGATTCAGTGTATGAGCAGTTGCATTAAGTGTTTTGGGTGCATAGCTGATAAGGGGTGCCTGTCTTATAATGGGGTGAACTCTGAGCATCCAGAGGAAGTACCCTCAAATGAGTCCCTCCTGAACAGAAAGCACCTCCAAGGTAGCATCACAATTACCATAATTGTGTTGTTTTATACCCGCTTAGACACATCCTGGCTCCTGGGGGAAGAATATAAGTCAGTGGAGGTTTTCAAAGGTCCCACAGCCTGTTGGGCTGAGCCAGAGGGTACCCAGGGGCGTAGCACATCTTTCTCACTGCCCTAGCCCAATTGGGTGGGAGACACTTTGGAGTCACAAGACCCCTTTCTTGTGGGGCATTGCCAGGTGCAGTGGGGATGGGAGAATGATGGGATGGCTCTGGGCTTGCTCGGAGAGCACAAGATACAGGTACCCTCAAGACAGTTGGTAAGGCCTCTGGCCAACCAAGATTTTGGTGGGAGATGGAGGTTGTTCCCTCAGACCCTTCCCAGTGTTTCCTCCTCTGGCCTCTGATTGGACCCACATATCTGGGAACCCTCCCACAGCCTCTTTGGCTTCCTATGGTCCTGCCTGTGGCCTTGAGGCCTGAGCCAAATACTCTGCTGGGTATCTTCACCGTCCCCAGCTGTCCTTGTCCCCTCCTTCCTGCTACCTGAGCCCAAGGTAGTGGGGAAGGCAGAGGCTCTCAGCTTCTGTAGCATCAGGATCTGGCATTGGTTTCTGGATGGCCCCAGAGCCCAGCATGAGAAACAAGGGTCAGTGGGTGGGGGGCAGGTTTGTGGCCATTCTCAGGAGCAGTAGGAAGTGTTGGAGCCAACTCAAGGCTTGGGGGGCACAGAGGTGGCAGCATTAGTGTTCCCCAAAGGATTTGGGTCCTGTGGGTATAATGTCCAGCTTGGCTGTGTGGGGCTGTTCAACAGACCCTAGAAGGTCCCAGAGCATAGAGAGGAGAGTGTGTGTCTGTGTGTCTGTGTCTGTCTGTCTGTTTTTGTGTCCATCTGTCTATGTGTGTCTGTATGTTTGTGTGTGTGTATGTATGTGTGAATGCTGGATCAATTTGTCTGTGTTTGTCTAGTTGTCTGTGTGTCTTTCTGGGTGTCTTGTTGCTCTGTGAGTTGCTGTTTGTGTTTTCATGTGTCAGACAGTGTTGCTGCCTGTCGTTGTGCCTCTGTGTGCCAAAGTCAGGTTCTGTGTGTGTGTCTCTGTGTGTCAGTGTGTACCTTTGAATGTGTGTGTCTGCCTGCATCTGTGTTTGTGTGTGTCTTTTGTGTGTCTGGGTGAATGTGTGTGTATCTATATGTGTGAATCTTAGTGTGTCTCTGTGTCTGTGTGTGTTTCCTGGTCTGTGTCTCTGTGTCTGTGTCTATGTGCTGTTTTGTGTCTGTGTACCCATGTGTCTCTGCATGTCAGTGCCTGATTCTGTGTGTCTGTGTGTCTATGTTGTTGTGTGTCAGTGTGTCTTTGTTTGCCCTCTGCCCCCTCTCCTCCACTTCCTAGTATTTTGGGGGGGATTTGTTTTGTTACTTGGGTTGTTCTTGGGTCACACCTGGCAATGCTCAGGGGTTATTCCTGGCTTTTCACTCAGGAATCACCCCTGGTGGTGCTCAGGGGGACCATATGGGATGCCGGGGATCAAATCTGGCTAGGTCACACGCAAGATATGCACTTTACTCACTGTTCTATCTCTCTGGCCCCTCCTAGTATTTCTGCCTGCTGCTTCTTATCTTCCTCGTGGAGCTGGTGGCTGGGGTCCTGGCCCATGTTTACTACCAGAGGGTGAGTGTAAGAATGACCATCCTCCTCCTCCTTCTCCTTTTCCTCCTCATCATTATCATCTCTCCTCTTTCTATCAGTGACCCCAAACGAAGGACACAGGGAACAGAAAACTGAGAAAACCCACTCTCCCAGGCCCTGGCTTTCCTGAGTATTTGGGGCTCCTCTTCCTTCTCCAAATTCTTGGCCCCTATCCATGATGCTGAAGTAGGCAGGTGGTGGAGGGTGACAGACTAGGCTCCCCTCCTTGCACAGAGAGGTGGTGGGGGTCCCTTTTGGGAGGTCAGGCATGAAAGGAGAAGGGCATGCACTCCTCTACTGAGGCCAGAGAGGAGAAAGTGATCCCAGATGCCCTTGAACCTGATGTCCAAGTTCAAGACCAGGCTGAGCTGTGCTGACCATTTCCAGCAGGGGGTTCCCACCATGGATACTGGCAGCCTAAATCTGCTGTTTCAAGCCTTTAAAGCCCCATGTGGTTCCTCCCTGTGGTCAACTCCCCCTCACACATGCACCCCCATCTAGGGGACCATTTGAGCACCCTTGTTCACCTAAACCTCATCTTCAGCACAGCCCACAAGCACCACCCTTTGCTGTGGAAAGTTCTAGAATTGTTCTAGAGTTGTTCTAGAAGCAGTTCTAGATGAGTTCTAAAATCCATTCTCAAAGTAGTTCTAGATTAGTTCTAGAATTGTTCGACGAGTTCTAGAATAAGAGCATGCTGTCCAGCTTTGGGGTGAGTTCTGGTTCTGCTGATGCTGCCCCCTTTCTTCTTCTGTGTCTCCTCAGTTGAGTGATGAACTGAGGCAGCACCTGGCCCGGACCCTGGCTGAGAACTACGGGCAGCCCCAGGCCTCTGAGATCACCGCTTCGGTAGACCGGCTCCAGCAGGATGTAAGCGCTGTGCTCAAGCTTTCTTCTGTGACCCTGGGCGACTCACTTGCCCTCTCTGAGCTTCCGTATGGCCACATCATATTAGAAAGCCTGAGAGCACAGGCAGCCCCACAAATACCTATTTCTTCCTGCCGGGGTTCTCCATGCTCCCCTCCATCAGCCCCACTCCCAGCTCACCTCTGCTGCCTTCCCCATGAGGTGGGGGATCCCTGAGGCAGGAAGCCATGTCCAGTCCAGTGCCTCCCCAAACCTGAGCTCTTCAGTACTGCTGAGCAGGGGGCTTGGGGAAGCACAAACCATTTTGGAGCTCAGGCCTCTGCCCTCCTTGGAGGAGGCCAAGAAAATCCTTATCAGGGGTCAGAGAGGTGCCACAAGTGGTAAGGCATTTGCCTTGTATGCGCTAACCTAGGATAGACCGCGATTCTACCCACCCCGGCATCCCATATGGTCCCCCAAACCAGGAGCAAATTCTGAGCACATAGCCAGGAGTAACTCCTGAGTGTCACTAGGTGTGGCCCAAAAATGACAACAAAAATAGAAAATCTTTATCAGCGAAAAGGTACTTGCCTGGCCCGAGGGCAACTCAGGCTCAGTCCCCCACCACATATGTTTCCTGTAGCATCACCAGGGATGAGCCCTGAGCACCACTGGGCATGGGCCCCCCCCAAAACAAATAAATAAATAAATAAAAAGAAAACTCACACCTAGCCCCATGAACACCAAGACACCCTCAACATAGCCATGTGTCGTGGCCAGTATGAGCACATGGAATCTCGGGCCCAGTCCACAGAAGGGCCAAAAATAACTCCCTTCTGCTCTGTGCTTGAGACTGGGACCGAGTGGGATCCTTTATGCCCTGAGCAGGCACCCCTACACCTCTCCATCCTCCTCTAACTCTAACACTTAACCACACTCAGCTCATTCATCGGACCTCTGGGACACTCCCCGTTCTGCACCTCACAGCCTGCACCTTGGGCCCAGGACACCCACACAAAGCTGGGGGGGGGGGGTCCCTGTACTTGATTACCAGGAACTCATCCCTGGCTCTGACCCTCCATTGTCTTGGGGACCTGCCAGTTTCTACTTCCCAGCCCTGCCACTCCCCACACCAGCAGCGTCACCACCCCAGTAAAGGACTTTGAGTGAATAAAAGGGAGGACAGAAATCTGTGCTGCAGGCAACTTCTTCCTGAAAGGGAAGCAGCCCAAAGAAACCAAGTCCCCCCAACCCCCTCAATAAGAAAGGGAGAGATTGGGGAGTGTAAAGAGGGAAAAGCCCAAGTTAAAGTATAGAAAAGGGGGTTGGCGTCAGCCAGCCCCTCTGCTATACGCACCCCTGCCTCCTTGCATGTCTGAGCTGTGACCCTGGAAACTAGGTGGCTGGTGGAGCCCCCCCCCCCGCTGGGCTGGCCCTTCACCCCCACTCTGCTCCTCCCTCCAGTTCAAGTGCTGCGGGAGTAACAGCTCTGCCGACTGGCAGCTCAGTGCCTACATCCTGTCGCCAGAGGCCCAGGGCCGTCACGTGCCCGACAGCTGCTGCAAGACGGTGGTGCCACGCTGTGGCCAGCGGATTCACCCCTCCAACATCTACAAGGTGGAGGTGAGGGGCGGTGGGATGGGCTACAAGCAGGACAGCCACTGGCCAGGCCAGGAAGTGGCCTGTACATCCTAGGGCCTTCCACAGTCACCCCACCAGCTCTGGGGCCCCCGGTGACTCGAGGGACAGGAGGGATGGGACGTGGCCGATGCCCGCCCCCAGGGCTGCCTCTTAATCAGGCACTTGGGAGCCACGCTGAGACCCTGGTCATTGTCACATATGGAGAGAGGTGACTGTAAGAGCGACCGGCCCAGACCTGGCAGGAGGGCGGCTCTCTGCGGCCTGGCAGGAGGGAGACCATCAGTGGCTTCGTGTCCCCACCCCACGCCCATTGCCCCAGAAAGCTGAAGCTGGCACCAGGCTCTTGCACCCGAGATGCACCCTTAAGGCAGCCAGCTGTACCCCTCGCCTGCATTCCCCCTGGTCAACACTCATCCGAGTGTGTTGAAGTCTAAGTGGATGGTGTCGGCCCAGCTGGGGCCCATGTGCTCCTGCAGATAAACAGGTGTGCATGGCAGAGGCTGAGCAGGAACTCCTCTTCCTCCTCCTTCTCTTCTTCCTCCTCCTCTTCCTCTTCTTCCTTCTCTTCTTCCTCTTTCTCCTCCTTCTTTCTCTTCCTCCTCCTCTTCCTCTTCCTCCTTCTCTTCCTCCTCCTTTCTCCTCTTCCTCCTTCTCTTCCTCCTCCTCTTCTCTTCTTCCTCCTTTTCTTCCTCCACTTCCTCCTTCCTTCTCCCTCCCCTCCCCACTCTCCCTTCCTCCTCCCTGTTTTCTCTCCCCTTCCCCACCTTCCCCCTCTTCTTCCTCCTTCTCCTCTCCCCTCCTCTTTCCTACCTCCTCCATCCTTTTCTCCTTTCTCCTCTTGCCCTCTCCCTCCCCTCTCTCTCCCCCATCCTCCATTTCCTCCACAGCCTGCATCCCATGGCCCTGGAAACCAGTGTCTGATGGAGCCCACTCACTCTCCCCAGACTGGCTCTTCACCCCCATCCTGCCCCTCCCTCTGGCTCAAGTGCTGCCGAGGTGACAGCCCAGCCCTGCTGCTGGCTGCTCAGCTCTGGCCTGCCCTGCTCTCCCCTCCTTTTCCTTCCAGGGCGGCTGCATCTCTAAGCTGGAGCAGTTCCTGGCAGACCACCTGCTACTCATGGGAGCCGTGGGCATTGGGGTGGCCTGTCTGCAGGTGAGTCAGAGGTGGGGAGGGGTGAGGAGCGCTCCCTGTCTATCTCTCTGTCTCTGTCTATCTATGTCTGTCTCTGTCTCTCTCAGGGCTCCATCCCACCACTAAGCACATTCTAGTCACTGACCCTTAGCATCTTCGCCCTGTCTTCTGTCAGGGGTCCCATGGTCAATCTCTTCCCCAGAAATCTTGAAGCCCTTTCCTTCAAGACCTGGGGGCCTGGAGGGGGGGTGTCCCTTGGAGTGTATAAGGAGTTGACGTGAAGGATTGTGAGTATGAGCTCAGTTCATGCATGCACTAAGTGTGTGGGTGGGTGTGTTCTCGCGCCTATGGCCAGGGCACACCCTCTTCCAGTGCCACACAGAATGTCAGTGGTCCCTTGGGAGAGAAGCCAGCAGGGCCAGCTGGTCTGACACTCCAGCCTCCCGCCTTGGCAGGGGACCTCCCCTGGGCCCTGGTGCCCCAAGCCTCAGGTGAGAGCTCCCTCTTCCGGCCAATGCTGGGACTGAGCCGTGCAAGCGAAGGTAGCAGCATAGAGGAGCTCAAAGCTGACAGGTCCCCATCTCTGAGTCATCCGAAGGGAGGGAGGGAGGGAGAGAAGGAGGGAGGGAGGGAGAGAGAGAGAGAGAGAGAGAGAGAGAGAGAGAGAGAGAGAGAGAGAGAGAGAGAGAGAGAGAGAGAAGGAAGGAAGAAAGGGAGGGAGGGAGGGAGGGAGGGAGGGAGGGAGGGAGGGAGAGAGAGAGAGAGAGAGAGAGAAAGAAAGAAAGAAAGAAAGAAAGAAAGAAAGAAAGAAAGAAAGAAAGAAAGAAAGAAAGAAAGAAAGAAAGAAAGAAAGAAAGAAAGAAAGAAAGAGAGAGAAAAAGAAAGAAAGAAAGAAAGAAAGAAAGAAAGAAAGAAAGAAAGAAAGAAAGAAAGAAAGAAAGAAAGAAAGAAAGAAAGAAAGAAAGAAAGAAAGAAAGAAAGAAAGAAAGAAAGAAAGAAAGAAAAGGAGGAAAATGCCAGTGTGATAGCACAGCAGTAGGGCATTTGCCTTGCATGCAGTCAATTTGGGACAGACTCAGGTTCAAATCCCAACATCCCATATGGTCCCCCGAGCGATTTCTGAGTGCAGAGCCAAGAGTAACCCCTGAGTGCCACTGGTTGTGACCCAAAAGCTAAAAAGAAAAAAAAGAAAAAAAAATATGGACAATAACCAGCAATCAGTGCTGGTCCACCCTCTGCTCTTTCCTGCTCTTTCTTCGTTTTCTCTGCTCCCCCATGGCTGACTACTGTGGGCATTCATCCTGTCCTGAAGGAGCCTGACCTGTGCATGCTTCCCCTCTGCATGCACTGCTTGTGTATGAATATGTGTGTGCAGATGGACACGTGCAGCTGTCACTCTTACTGGCTCTGCAGCCAGGGTGCAGTGCTGAGAGTCTGCTCAGCACCCCTCACGCTTCCCAAGATCTCAGACTTCTCTGTACTCTGGAAGCTTAGCCCTGGACCCCCATCAGGTTTGTGCAGACCTCATGGCTTTCATCCAGCCTGCTACCTTACTTGGCCAGGATGGGGAAGATGGGACCCGAGCAATAGCACCGCAGGGAGGGCGTTTGCCTTGCACACAACCAACCCAGGTTCAGTCCCCGGCATCCCATCTGGTCCCTGAGCCTGTCAGGAGTCATTCCTGAGTGCATTGCCAGGAGTAACCCCTGAGTATCAGTGGGTATGACAGGGGGCCGAAGAGATAGCACAGCAGTAGGGGTTTGCCTTGCAAGCGGCCAACACAGGACCAGTAGAGGTTTAAATCCCAACATATGGTTCCCCGAGCCTGCCAGGAGCGATTTCTGGTTGCAGAGCCAGGAGTAACCGCTGAGCATCGATGGGTGTGGTGAAAACAAAACAAAGCAAAACAAAACAAAAACTCACAGTGGTTATGACCAAAACAAAAAAAGAGGGAAGAGTCAGAAAGATCCAAATAAGTCCACAGGACAGACTATGCAGCCAGGAAGATGGGTCGTGCTGCCTAGGGCAGGGACATGAGGTGACCCTTCATCTTCTGGCTCTGAACCCCCTGAGACACATTATTAGCCCCTCTCTGATCACCAAGATTGAAAACTGGGTCCACAGCTTCTCCCTTGAGGCCCATGGCTGTACCCCACCACAACCCCATGTCAGCCTATCTTCCCCTTCAGTTCTGTTCACTTGGCAGCTGTTCTCGGGCCAGAACCCCTGTGTGATTGAAGAAATTGGGGTTCCCACCCTGAGGGACTTCACCATTGGGGCAAAGCGCTACAGGGCAGAGATGGGACTGTGAGGGGAGTGAGGAGCTCTGTCTCAGTGGTCACTCGCTGTCTGGGCCTCCTGGTCTGACTTACCCGCCAATGGATATTTCTGCAGGTGAGGGATGTGACAGGTGCAACGCATAGCTCTGGGTACCAGATAACCTGTTTGGAGCTCAGCTTCGAGTCTTTGTTCTCACCCCAATTTTTCCGAGAGCTTCCGAGATGGATTAGCGTTGACCACTCTTAGCGCCAAGGATAGAAATTGTGCAACAGGCTTATGCCTTTGAAGGTGTCTGCAGGCCACCAAGGCTGGAAAATGAGGCAAATGGGTTGCTTCCAGCAGCTGATGGGGTGCAGGGGTAACAGAGGGCATGGGGGATGCATTTCACTGGATCTACTGCAATCAGGAGCTTGTCAACGACCTCTCTGGTGGGGATGGGCCCTGATTGGGGTAAATAAAATGAGGGAACCAAGGAGCATGCCCGCCTGCCCTGTTCAGGATACTGTTGGTGGCTTTGCTTCTTGATATTTTGTTTTGGGGCCACACCCAGAGAAGCTCAGGGATTACTCCTGGCTCTGCGCTCAGAAATCGCTCCTGGCAGTCTCGGGGGACCATATGGGATGCCGGGGATCGAACCTGGGTCTGTCCCATGTTGACCATGTGCAAGGCAAACTCCCTGCCACTGTGCTATCACTCTTCAGCCCGTTGGTGGCTTTTCAAGTCCGGCTTCACTCAGCATCCACCTTGCTCTCTCTCTCTGCCCACAGATCTGTGGAATGATTCTCACCTGCTCACTGCAACGAAGGCTGTATCGCTACTAGCGAATAGTCTCACCCTCCACCACTTCTTCATGCCTGGACATGCCACTGCCCCACACATGGACAGTGTCTGGCCTTCGCCCTACCCTTCATGCCTGGATGGCACCCACCTCTGCCCCTGCCCGGCTCCTGCCTGTGTGGCAAGTGCCCACAGCCCTCCCCACCTGCAGAGCCTGCACCTGCTTGTCTTCTCGTCCCCAGAAACGCCTCCCCCTGTGTGTCCCACCTCTCCACACCCACCGGATGACCCAGATGGTAGCTCCTGCCATCCCCATCCAGGCTGGGCCCCTTGGCACCACCATCCCGCTGGACTCCTGGGTTGGGAGTGTCAGCATCCACGGAGGCAGAGACAACTGGAGCACTGTCCAAGTGGAGACATGGCCCTACTTCCTCCCAGGGCTTGCTTCTAGAAATGAGCTGCCCGGCCCCCACCCTACTTCTCTGAAAATGTCGGGGTGACCTAGGAGGGAGGGGCAAAGGGAAGAAGGTAGCCAGAAACTGGTAGAGTATATGCTGTGCCCCATTTATATCCCCCCATGTGCCCTGTCCCCAGGACATGCGTCTGTAGCCTGATTCTGGGGTCACAGAGCCTGGTGGACATGTAGGACCATCCTTCAGGTCTATGGCACTGGAAAACCCTTCCTGATACACCGAGTCCTAGTACCTGGTATCTAATGCCAGGAGTCAGCCTTCGCCGGAAAAGAGCTGAGAGTAGAGGCACTACGCATGCCTCCCATCCTGGCCTGGTCACCAGGCAGTCTCTGTTCTGAGGGTTCCCCTATCCCAGAACCGGCAAGAGCATCTCTGGCCTCTGATAAAGCAGGTGGTGGAAAGTCACAGCACAGAGGGCCCAGGATATAGCACAGTGGGGAGGACGCTTGCCTGGCATGTAGACAACCTACGTTTGATCCCTGGCATCCCACTGGGTCCCTTGAGCCCTTCAGGAGTCATTTCTGAGTGCAGAGCCAGGAGTAAACCATGAGCACCGCTGGGTGTAGCCCAACAACTAAAAAAGGAAGGAGAAGAAAATCACAACTGAGAATGTGGGACCTTCTGAAGAAAGGCCCCAGCCTGCAGCCAGGTCCCCAAGTCTGGGGACTCCCTTACTTCTCACTTCTCACCCGTGAAGGTGGCCCTGCTTAAGCTCAGGTCCAGCAGCTCCCATCTATGAGTGCACAGTTCTTGCTCCTTACATGGGTGTGTGTGTGTGTGTGTGTGTGTGTGTGTGTGTGTGTGTGTGTGAGAGAGAGAGAGAGAGAGAGAGAGAGAGAGAGAGAGAGAGAAAGAGAGAGAGAGAGGGGAGTGAGAGAGGGAGAGAGAGAGCGGAGAGAGAGAGAAGGAAAGAGTAAAATAAAAAAGAAATGCTTGTGCTCATACCCTTTCTCCCTCCTGGATCCAAAGGGAGCAGTTTCAGGGGGCTATACCTTGGGAAGACCTATGGCGTGTCAGGACATCTGCCTTTGGAAGGACATTGGTCCCTATTTCCACTATGAGGAGACCAGGGCTCCAAAGCTGAGACCCACACACAGGTCTGGGCAATCCACTGGAGCTGCGTGTCACCCCAGCTGGCCACATTGACACCCCATGAATGAATCATGGCAGATGGCCATGATGAGAACTCTCAAGAGTGTGGGAGTCCCATACTGATGCATGTGGAGACAGTCGGGGTGCAGAGGGCAGGCCCAGAACAGGTCATACTTGCTGGGCAAAGCATTGTCAACACCCCACACACAGAATTGAAAGCCCCCAAGTGTTACTTCCTGCCTACATACCCCTTCTCGACTCAGTGTGGCTGCAGCCAGGGAGAGGGGTCTGTTGTAGGGAGCTCTGGGCCTAGAATCCTATAGCAGGGCTAGGGGAATAACAATGCCATGTACCCCTCATTTCTCCCATATCTAGGAGATCTCCGGCATTCATGCCCAGGACTCTGGCACTGAGGCAGGAAGAAACTTGATTTCTAGTTCTGGAGACCCTTCGTGGTCTGCAGAGAGAAAGGGAATGGGAAAGTGGGTCTGAGAAGCACCTGAGAGATCCAAACTTTCTTGACCTGGAACCTGCATCCAGATCCCCTGGAGCCTGTCACAGCTTGCTGGGGCCCTCCTCCAGGGCTTTACCCCAAATCAGAAGGAGGCCAGAGCTGTGTGTTTCTAGAAAGTTCCCTGGGAGATACAAATACTGCTAAGGCCATGGTTGGGGCACTGAGGATGTTTGCATGTTGCGCCCCCTATGGGTCAAATGTCCCCCTGCAGGTCCAACCCAGCTCCCCCCAATCCCCAGGAATCCCCAAAAACAGATGACAATGAGAATGAGACAGAGCAGCTCCTGGCTACCCAGAGAAGGGTTTCGCTATAGGGGCATCCAGGGGGCTACTGATTGGGTCCAGGTTTGGAGAGTAGATGCTTGGGTTCCTCTTCTCAAAAGAGGACCCACTGTCTTCCACCTCCCACCTCCCATCACTCCCAACTCTGGGAGAGTCACTTGGCCCTCATTACTGTCTTTTCTATCTCAGCACAAGGTCTCTATCTGGGGCCCTGGTCCCCTCCTGCATACTCACCTGACTCTCCATCCTCACTGGTACCCCCCCAGGACCCCAATGCTGATGTGTCAGGAACCCTCAGATTCTAGACATGTCCAATTGCCTTAATCCCCCTCTCCAGGGAAAGTGTTCTTATAATCTTGCACCTGTCACCCAAGGTGTGTGTGTGTGCTAATAAATTCCATGCAGGATTCTCTTCTGTTGTGGGTGTCTCTGCCATCTGTTCACCCAACCTGGGATCTCTCAGAACTTCTTGTTGATAGTGGGACCCCCAGGAACCACACCACTGAAGGTCTGGAGCCCCCTTGACTTGTCAGCTCCCACCACCATGCCACTGGTTTCCGGAGACCCAGACGCACACAAGCTGGGACAGGGGTCCCTCAGAGCTCCGGGGATGCCCTCTTATCAGTGAGCCCACCCTTGAGGACTTCAGCTATGGGGGTGCCCACGGTGTTCCCTAAATTCTGACAGGAGTGACTGCTGAGCACAGAACCAGGAAGATACCCTGAGCATTGCCCAGTGTGGCCCAGGCCCTTCACTCCCTAATAAGAGACTCCCTGGAATGGTGGGTGGCCAGGAACCAGGACCCCTTTATGTGGGGCAGAGCATACACTTCCGCTGCTATCTCAATCCCTCAGGCCAGTTTACTCCCAATAACAACCTTTCTGCACTGGGCCAGGCCCTTGGAGCCTCACAAATACAGAGTTGAGGGAAGGGGCTGGAGTGATAGCACAGCTGCAGGGCATTTGCCATGCATGCAGCCAACCTGAATCAGACTTGGGTTTGATCCCCGCATCCCATATGGTCCCCCGAGCCTGTTAGGAGTGACTTCTTGAATGCACACCTCTGAGCACTGTTGGGTGTGGCTCCCCCCCCCCAAAAAAAAAACCCAGAACTGGTGTTTCTTCCTGCTACAAAAAGCTTGTCAGTCTCCAGATTTTAAGGAGCTGAGACTCTGGGGCTGGGGCACAGATCTAAGAGGGGTTCACTCTCTCCTGTGCCAAAGGATACTTTCCTCTTACTCCATGCTCTGCTGTTTATAGTGTCCACTGGAGACTTGGGCTCCCTCCTGGGAGTTGGCAAGCTGGGCTCAGGGGTGGGGGCTGCTTACTTGGCTCAAACTGAAGGAGGGGGCTCAGTGGTAGCAAACCCCCCACTCCCATAGGACCTTCTTTCGCACAATGGAGATCTACAGGCTCGTCTCTTGGGTGCCCCCCTGATGGTCAAGGACCCTCACAACAACCTGTAGTGTGGTATTAAAGGTATGGGTGTCTTCTAGCCCCTTAACCAGCTCCGGTGGTGGGTGTGCAGGCTGGCCCTTGATTCCTAGCAAATTCTGAGGGTTCCCAGCATTCCCAGCTGAGATCCATGATGCCTTGTTTATTTTTGGGAGGGGGGGGACAAAACACCTGGCAGTGCTCAGGGGTTACTTCGGGATTTATTCTCAGAAATTGATCCTGGCTCAAGGGACCTGGCTCAAGGGATGCTAGGGATCGAACCTGCATCCGTTCTGGGTCAGCCACGTGCAAGGCAAACGCACTACCGCTGTTCTACCACAATGCCATATTAACCATAGCAGAGGGAGCTTCCATGTACCCCAACCTCTGCTTGCCATGAACACTACCCAGATTTGGTAGGATCCTTTGGGGCAGGCCCAGGGAGGAGATGGATGAGAGAGGGTGTGAAATTAGCCCTTCTATGCACAGGGTCACTGCACTGAGAGGCAATTCAGGGCCAATTCAGGCCCAGATGCCTGCCAGGCCCTCTCTGCTCGTGGTCTCCACATGTCTTCTGCAATCAAGAATTCCTCATAAGGCCAGCAAAGGCCAAACTGTGATCTCTGAGTTGCAGCCAGGATGTGAATTATTCTAGGAACTGGGTGTCCATCACTCACTCTTTTTGGTTTTGGGTCACACCTGGCCGTGCTTAGGACTTAACTCAGCTCTGTGCTCTTGGATTACTCCTAGGCAGGGCTTGAGGACCATATGGGATGCCAAACCCATGATGGCCACAGAAAAAGCAAGTTCCCTACCCACTGTATTATCTTTCTGGCCCCAAAGGGAACCAATTTAGATTGGGGGATTCTTTTTCTGTTTGTTTGGTTTTTGTCCCACACCCAGTATTGCTCAGGGGTTACTATTGGCTATGCACTCAGAAATCGCACCTGGCTTGGGGAACCCGAGGGGATGCCGAGGATCGAACCAAGGTCTGTCGTGAGTCAGCCATGTGCAAGGCAAATGCCCTACTGCTGTGCTATCACTCTAGCCCCCTAGATTGGGGAATTCTGCAGGGATGGGTCAGGTCTCCTGAAAACTGAGCCTGCATGGATACCACGGGACAAATGGAGGTAAACTGGGAGTGTGAGAGAGGTTAGAAATTATACCCAGGAGTTGGGGAGATAGTTTAGCAGTTGAGGTATACTTATTTTGCATGTGGGGTTTGAGCCCTACACTCCATATGGGAGGCTGCCAGGAGTGATTCCTGAGTACAGAGCCAGGAGTAATCCCTGAGAACTGCCAGGTGTGGCCCCCAAAATGTATATATAAAAGAGAAATTATACCCAAATTTTGGACATCCCAGCTCTCATTGTTCAAATATCAACTATATTCTCGGGGTTTCAGGAGTCGCTGGGGAAAACCTGGTGGGGAGGAGAGGCCAACATCCAGGGTGAGGAAGGCTCCATATGACTAGGTTATAGTCACCCCAAGGAAAATCTCTGAGCTCTTTCCCCAGACCCAGCCACGGAACAGGGTGCAGTTTGTTAGCAGTTTGCAGTTCCTGGCTCTCCACTAAAGTAGAGGAGTCCCCAAGAACATGGGCTGTCCCCCAGGCTGGCTCAGCTGAGTCTAAGCTCCTTGATCCCCAGTGGGACCAAGCAGTTGTATAGGAGTCTGGCCCCAATGCATTGTGGGGTCCCATGATTCCTTTTGTCAGCTTAAAGCGACTCAATCACCTTTCTCTGTGCTGACATTCAACTCAGCGGGAATGAGATGGTGGGATCAATCAGTGGCTTCCAATCTATATTGGATGCTTGCAGTACTACTACTGCAGGCTTCTGGGAACTATCCGGAGCTGCCATTGAGTCAGTCCAGAAGATATTGAGATGGGAGTAGGAGGGGTGGGAGCTACAGAGAAATTTGTCCAACATACCCCCCCACACCCCATTCCCTGAGAAACCAACTCCCTTTCCAGATATTTCTCTGATATCCCCAGTTTTTAACTGAGGGATAGATTCTCTTGGAACTCCCCCTACCCCTAGTTTCACCGATTTCTTATCAGGCACCTCCCTAGAGTGTTTTCCATGAATCTTCACTGCAAATATGTCAAAGGGCAATGATTATTGTAATGCAGTCCTTGCTGCTGCTGCTGCTGCTGCTGACCACACCAGGATAAGTTTCATGGGCCCAAGGCTCACCTAGATGCCACTCACGGGGCAGGGATGTGACCCACCCAGCCCCTCAGCTCCCTAACCAACCCTCTGTGCTCCCAGCACCATCTCTCTCCCACAGTGTGTGTGTGTGTGGGGGGGAGACATATCAGCCACATCAGCTTGGCAAAGAGCCATGGATGGGAAGAGCTCAGACAATTCATCTGAGCGTCTTGTGAACATGCAGAGGTCCATTGCAGGCAGGAGAGAGAGATTTAATGATATCTCAATGCTCTCTCTCCACCCAGCTGCCCGCATAAGAGCACTGAGCCCAGGAAATTCTCAACCACTCATTAAATGCCAACAGCAAAGTGCCCAGCCAGGGTGTTTGAGCTGGACTGATGGTGAAGATGCATTTTCTCCCCCAGTCCATCCATCCAATTCATCTCCATTCTCCGTGGTCTCTCAAATCTGTCATTTTGTGTGTGTGTGTGTGTGTGTGTGTGTGTGTGTGTGTGTGTGTGTGTCCCCTGAGCTGCCACACAGTTGACCCACAGGCTCTGCCATCACTCACAAAACCATTGAGGCAAAAGACTGGAAAGTAGCTCAATAGGCTGGGGCTCAAACTTGGCATGCAGGAGCCTTGGGCACAGGCAGGGACCCCCGAGCAAAGAGTAACCAGTGAACACAGCATGGCACAAACCAGTCAAGAAAAGCAGGGGCCGGAGAGATAGCATGGAGGTAAGGCATTTGCCTTGCATCCAGAAGGACGGTGGTTCAAATCCTGGCATCCCATATGATCTCCTGTGCCTACCAGTGGTGATTTCTGAGCATAGAGCCAGGAGTAATCCCTGAGCGCTGCCGGGTGTGACCCAAAACAAAAACAAAAGAAAAAGAAAGAGAAAAGAAAAGCTGAACATGGGGCCTGAGAGATAGCACAGCGGTAGGGCTTATGCCCTGAACGCAGACAACCCAGGACGAACAGTGGCTTGAATCCCAGTATCCCATATGGTCCTCCGAGCCTGCCAGGAGAGATCTCTGAGCACAGGCCCCTGAACACCACCAGGTGTGATCCAAAACCTAAATAAATAAATAAATAAATAAATAAATAAATAAAGGCTGAACGTGGAGAAAGATCACTTCATCTAGGTCCCTGCACTGCCTGAGGATTGGGCTCAGAACCCTCTTGGCCCAGAGTTCAGAGAAGGGCTGAGGGGTATGGGAGAGCTGCACAGTGGGTAAGGAGGGCATACTTTGCATTCTGCTGAGCTGGGTTCGATCCTCCGCATCCCATATGGTGTTCCGAACACCGCCAAGAGTAATCTCTGAGTGCAGAGCCACGGTTAAGCCCTGAGTGGCCTCCAAAAACTATCAAACAAACTTGGGGCTTTGCTAGCAGGAGTGCAAACCCCTCATTAGGGTCACTTTTTGTAGGGAGGTGGTTAGATATATCCTAAGCCTCCCACTCCCATGTCAGCTGTTTAGAAAGAGCCCATAAAACACTTAAAATTTGAGGTTAATTAAGCTAAATGCATGTACATGAAAAGTAAAAAATACTATGCCTCTAATGTTTAAGGAGTTACGTAAGTTTTATGGCTTTAGATTGCCTTGTGTGCTGTTAAGAAATATTATAATGTGTTACAATCTGGGGACTTGGGGGACAAAGTAATTGTACATTGATTCTGTTTTATTTATCTTAATGTTCTTTGGCTGAAAGTTCCAAGTTAAGATATCAGCAAGGGGGGCCGGAGAGATAGCATGGAGGTAAGGCATTTACCTTTCATGCAGAAGGTCATCGGTTCGAATCCCGGCATCCCATATGGTCCCCCGTGCATGCCAGGAGCAATTTCTGAGCCTGGAGCCAGGAAAAACCCCTGAGCACTGCCGGGTGTGACCCAAAAACCACAAAAAAAAAAAAAAAAAAAAGATATCAGCAAGGGGACTTCTTCTGATAATTATGTTATGGTGATTGTCTTTCCACTGTAACTTTACCTTGTCCTCTTTCATTGCATCTTTATTCTCATAATTAAAAATAAAAAAGTTTTAAAAAAAAGAGCCCATAGGGGTTCCTAAACTATCCAAAATCTTCAATCCTTTTCTGAGCACCCCGCAGAAATGGGGGTACCCCTGGGACCTCTCAGTGCCCAGAACTGAAGAGCCCAGAGCCAGTTTATGGAACTAGAATCAAGGGAGGCCCTGGGGAGGAGAGGATCCCCAACCTTGGCTTCTCCTTAAGGCCGATTACTGCTTTCTCTGCCTAGGTTCATCTGATCACGAAGTCCTCCTGGCCCACCCTGCAAGCAAGTGGCACCCAACCCTGTGAGGGAGGCTGAGGAGGGTGGAAGGCAGTAGGAGCAGCTCTGGCTTGCTTGGACCTAGCCACACCCACTCTGACCCCTCAGCCAACTGTGTCCCCAGAAATAAATCTTCTTAGGAGGCTCCCCATTAGGCCCAGATTTTGGAAAGAGAACACCCCCGAAGCTCCTGAAAAAGCCTTAATATCTGGAAAATCAGGAGAGGGGCCCAAAGATTGATGTTCTGGGTAAACCATGGTGCTGGACCTTCAAGAAGAGAAAGACATGCTTGGAGAGGTTCACAGATTGTCCCCACCACTGGGGTCCCCCACAGCACGTTCCTTCATTCTCATCCCAGCCCAATTCAGAAGGTCTAGCACCAGCCCAGGCCACCAGGTGAATGTGTCTCCACAGTCTGGCACCCCCAGGCAGACAGCCCAACACTGGAACAGCTCCACCACAGGCAAATGGAGTGAGGGGTTCCAGGCACCAACAGAGAACTGAGGCCCCTGAGCCGGATAAGGAGAGGTACCCTGGACAGTGGCAGGTCCAGAGACCATCTACCGTGGGTCCCACAAACACATCCATGAGACAGCCTGCTTGTGCTTCTGACACGTGGCCAGTGGTTTTCTCTTTTTTATTGAAAAACATGCTAAAAACATGGCGATCGGCCTGGTGGAGGACGCGCAGACATGGCATTTGCAAGCAGAAAATGCACCTGAAGCCCAAGGGCCGCTTCACTCCTGACCTCCTGTCTCCCTCACAAGACCCACGCAGGGTGGCAGGACCACACCACTTCCCCTCCAGGAGGGACACGGGAGATGGGGGACACAGAGGAGCTGGACTCTGAAGGGCAGTGGGAGAGAACCGGCAGGCCCCCAGCCCCTAGCATCCAGCTCTGGTCCAAAGCCAGGTCCCTGCTAGTTAGCACCTCCACCGGTGGGTGGGCAGGGGCCAGAGTGGAGTGGGCAGCTTTTCCTGGGCTTGCTGTTGGGTCCCAGAAGACGGGGGAAAGTGCTAGGGACCACTGGGAGGCAAATACTCTACCCTCTGCCCACAACCCTGCTACCCTTCCCCAAGCCATTCTCGGCCCCTCCCGGGTGAAATGGCCAAGTATGCACCCCCTTCCTCCCTAGAGTCTCCCATAAAACCTTAACCTGGAGTTAGGCTTGCAAGCCACCACATGCAATGGAATCAGAACTCATTCTGCCCAGTAGGGAAAACCCAATGAAGGGGTTTGTGCTGCAAATTCAGCCCCCCCCCCAAAGATCCTGGAGTGAGGGACCCTCAGAGGCATCACTCAGGGTGGCCTTTGTGCTGTAGGAGTGGCCTCAGGTGACCCCGACCTCACTCTGTGCATCATGGAGCTTTCTAGATCCCACCCAAAGGCTCTTCTGCACTCAGTGTGCCAAGGGCTCTGTGGACAAGGCCCTGGAATCAAAGAAGGATGTGCAGGCTGTAGGGAGGAGGCATGAGCAAACGCTCCAAGCACCCTCCCCCCCCCCAAGTTCTGGAAACACAAGAATGCCAAGGAGGGTTAGGCACCCGCAGGAAGCTAGGCTTTTGCATTTCTGCATCTGAACAGAGATTGCATCCATGGGCATAAACACCCCCACCGCCCACAAGCGCAATTTCCTGCCGCCCTGGGGTTCCGTTGGGAATGGGAATGGCGATTTCTCTGCAAGACTGTCCCCATTCTGTGGTTGAGGGTTTCACACAGAGACAAATGGGGTTAGAGGACCCAGTAGGGGCACCCTCTCCTTTCCCATTGGCTCCTCTGCCTTTAACTCTGTTCCCATCTCTAAGGCACCCCACCCTCTACCCCCCAGTCCCCCAACATGGGAATCTGCAAAACACCAAGCTTTTCTGTACTGGTCCCAGCTGCAGATCACCAGGTGTATGGAGGCATTTGGCTTGCTGGCTGGCTGGGTCTCAGCTCTGGGGGCCCAACACACAGACAAAGGCTGGAGAGAGGACCCCAACTCCATGGGGTAGGAGAAGGGGGATCCTGAAACTTGTAGGTTGGTGGGTCGCCTTGCCCCGCTCTGTCTCATGGATTCTCGACTTCATTGTTAATTTACAGCAAGACACTCAACTAGAGCAGGTTCTGGTAGGTGTGCAGTGGGGGGGGGGCAGGGGGGGACAGGTCCATCACAACCCCTGCCTATGGGCTTTACTACCTCTAACAAGACCCAGTCTGCCCCCACACACACATACACGCACCTCTGGCCTCTTCTGGTGCTCTGATGGGGCACTACCCAGCCACCACCGATGAACCCTGAGGACATAACCAGAGACACCCCCCTCTCTTCCTCCCAGCAAGGACCTAGCTGGAATGGCGATGCCTCCTAATGGCCATGCAACCTCAGCTGCTGCTTCGAGGGTCGCAGACTCCACCATTCACTTCCCCTTTCGGAAGCTCCGGAACCAGCTAGCAACGTCTGCCCAGAGAGAGAACTTTGCCTGATAGAGAGCTTCTAGCAGGAATGTCTGTGAAAGTCACAGGTTTGCAGAACCCCAGGGGGCTGAGTGGGGGACCCCCGGTGTAGCAGAGGGTGAGGGATGTGGGAGTAGGAAGAAAGGGAACAGCGGAGATGAGATGTGGGAGGATCAGAATGATGGCTGGGTCCTAGCTAAGAATAAGGCAGCCCAGTTCCGCCACCAACCCACACATTCTAACCATGCGGGACCCCCTTCAGGAGGTGCCTCCATGTCTCTGTGCTCCCCAATTCAATACATCTGCCTCTTCCAGCAGATACCGCCCCCCCCCCAAGGCTCCCACCCCCACCTCGGGGCCTCCTGAGTTCCCCACCTGGTTTTGTTCTATCACCCCCACATTCCCATAGGGGTCTTTGCTCCCCACCCATTACCCCCACCCCACCCCCCAAAATAAAGAAAGCCAATCAAACCATGACAGAAACCAAAACGGTAAAAAGGTAGAAATCAGAAAACTATGCCTAAATGATAGGAGGGGGGAGAGAAAGGTCCTGAAGAGGTAAATCATTGGATTAAAATAAAATTTTAAAAAGTGACGCCGGGAGGTAATAAAAGCCTAGGAAGGTCGGTGGTGAGGGAGTTTGGGGTGTCTTGATGAAGGTGGCCAGATTCCTAGTGGCCAACACCAGCTCCCCCTTTCCTGGGGTGTGGGGAGGGCCTCCAGCTGGTTCTCAGCTTGGGTAAGAAGCACTTCACACCCCACAGGGGACTAAACGTCCAGTACGTGAGGAAGGACAGGTGCAGAAACGCAGGGGTGCTGGGGGGGCCTTGGGGTGCAGCCCCTCACCCCCACCACCCCGTCTTCTTTGGCAAATACACAGGAGCAGGAATCCAGGTGTCCCCCTCTCGCCAGCACCCTAAAGTCTTGGTGGGCCTCCACCTCCAGGACATCTGCACCCACCAAGAGCAAGGTGGGGATGGGGAGGGCGAAAGTGGGGGGGGCAGCAGTCTGGAGAGTGCGGACAAGGCTAAACGAAGCTCAAATCCAATCGTCCGTCCCTGGCTGGTACTCAGTCCCCAGGGGGCTGGAGGCCTCGCCGCCCACTCAGGCGTCATACTTCTTGCCCGTCCGGTGGATGTGCTGGAAGAGAGTCATGGAGAAGGCCATGCCCAGAATCTGCAAGACAAGGTGAGAGGGACTCAGAGGGTAGCCGCCAGACACTTGGGATCCAGGCCTGGCCCCTGTGTGCAAGCCATGGGATGGCGCCAGGACTAGGACGAACTTGGTTTTGATCCCAGGCACACACACACACACATACACACACACACACACACACACACACACTAGGACGAACCTGGTTTTGATCCCAGGCATCCCGTATGGTCCTCTGAGCCTGCCATGAGTGATTTCTGAGCACAGAGCCAGGAGTAACACCTGAGTGCCACCAGATGTGGCCCATAAGCCAAAAGCCAGAAAAAAAAAGTCCTTCCTAGCAGTATGCACAGAACACTGCGAACAATGAAAGCTAAACAATGTCTGGGACACACCTGAGCGTCACCAGCTGCAGCAGAAATACTGTCTCACTCTCCTGTGGGATCTTCAGGATAATCCCATCAAGAGGAATGGCATGAGGGCCCAGAGAGATAGCACAGCGGCGTTTGCCTTGCAAGCAGCCGATCCAGGACCAAAGGTGGCTGGTTCGAATCCCGGTGTCCCATATGGTCCCCGTGCCTGCCAGGAGCTATTTCTGAGCAGACAGCCAGGAGTAACCCCTGAGCACTGCCGGGTGTGGCCCAAAAAACAAAACAAAACAAAACAAAACAAAAAAAAAAAAAAAGAAAAAGAAAAAGAAAAAGAGGAATGGCATGAGGCAAGGCACAAAGAGGGGTACCGTGTGGGTGGGACTAAGGCTTTTAGAGGTGGGCTGTCTTGTGGGCAGGGCTTTATAAGGTGGGGGTAAGACCTTTGGAGGTAGGGTATCATGTGGGTGAGTCTTTGGAGGCAGGGCTAAGCCCTTTGGAGGTGAGGGTTCGTGTGGGTGGTACTTTGGAGGCAGAGCCACTCACCTACTCTGGCACCACCCCCCCCTTTCCTCTTTGACTCTGCCCCTTACCTGCATAATGAGGATGCACATTCCCACGGTGCCAAGCACGTGCTTATTGTCTTCGAACCATATCTTCACTTTCTCATAGCAGCCCTGGGGAGAAAGGTCATAAGGGTAAGGCCCCAGTCTGCCAATTCAGTTTCCTCAGCCCTGCCCTGCTCCAACCTACTTGGCTACACTGCACAGCTCCGGACCGCCCTCAGAGGCCCAACTGTGGCTCTACTCATCCAGAGCCAAACATCCCCTCAGTGGTTTTAGTCCTGTGCCCGCTCCCCTCCCAGGGTCCTCACCGTCTTCCACAGCAAGGTGGAGTTGCGCCCACAGCCTTGGGAGTTCTCCATGCAGCAGCGGTCAGGGACTATGTTCTGGCCCAGCACCGGGTACCAGTCCGTGTAGTGGGTGACACCGCAGCAGCGCATCTGTGGGGCAGGCGAGCACATAAGGGCAATGATATAGGGCTGTGACCTTGGACACCCTTGGGGGGGGGTCTTCCCCTGCTATAGACCCTGACCCACCAGGGTGCTGCCCTGTGGATCCCAGCCAGGAGGACAAACAGGATGAGTCTCTGTCCACCAGGGTATGAAA
Source organism: Suncus etruscus (assembly GCF_024139225.1). Taxonomy (NCBI): domain Eukaryota; kingdom Metazoa; phylum Chordata; class Mammalia; order Eulipotyphla; family Soricidae; genus Suncus; species Suncus etruscus. Next base: position 10,992,831 of record NC_064851.1, on the reverse strand, counting down.
GGATGGAGGGACCATCTCCTTGAAGTACCAGCGCCCACAGTCTCTCAATTCCTTCCATCAACCACTATCCTGGTGACTCTTTTCTCTATTGTCTTTCCTCCTTGCCCAAACCCCCGACCAGAGGATCCACCTCTTGCTGAACTCAGATAATTTCCCAAAGCTTCTCAAGAGTACAGCAGGCTGGGCATTAGCCTTGCACACGGCTGACCAAGGTTTGATCCCTGGCACTCTATATGGTTCCCTGGGCCCAACTGGCAGTTAGCTCAGAGCACAGAGACAGCAGTCAGTCCCGAGCACCCACCACCAGGTGTGGTCCAAAAACCAATAACAAAAAAAAAAAAAGGTTCCTGAACCTTTCGGTTCCCTGGACTATCGAAAACCCCTGAACTCCACTCCCAACTCCATTAGCAGAATTCAACTGTTTGCTTTTGTGTGTCTATGCATGTATGTCCTATTACATGCATACATGTGTGTATAGGGGGATGGGCAATCACACTGATCCCTCCCCAGAAGCCAACCTCAGCTTGAATGATGTTCCAGGCATTCTTGAGCCCCACGTTGTTCTCAGTGTTGTACAGGAGCAGTCCCTCCTTCAGGTCCTTCTTGGCGTTCTCGTTCACCTGCCAGGTGGAGAGAGCATAGCGGGGAGGTTGGCACTGGGAGGGCCCAGCTCCCCCCTACCCCACCCCCCACACTGTACCTTACCCCAAGTCTGCTTGAGCTGCAGGCTCAGCCCTGATTGTCTGCTTCAGTTTCCTACACACACACACACACACACACACACACACACACACACACACACACACACACCCCTAGGGGTGCTTAGCTTGGGGCCAGGGCTGTGTCACTCAAGGGCTAATTTGAGGGGCATAAAGGGGGCGCCTCACCTCTGCTGCCAGCCCTTGGATCCCATACACTATTGCTGGTCCATGCAACCTTCCATTCGCCACCTCTGATTCTGTTACATAAGCCATTACCAGGGCCACTTTACTTGTAGGACCGTCTGGACCCCGGAGAGCTACTGGGAGTCACCATTGAGCACTGAGACAGGCATAGACCCTGAGCACCACCAGCTATAGTCCCCAAACTCAGGGGGAAAAAAACAAGCTCCCCAGAACTAGGAGAGAAGGGGTACATCCCATCCCCTTGACCCAGGCTCGCTCACTCCAACTTGCTGCAAATCTCTGTGATGCTGGAAAAACCATCCACTTGGGGTGGGGCTGAAAGGCTCCTCAGGAAGGGATGCGTCCAAGACTCTTCCCCTTCCACAAAAGGAGCTGCCAAATCCCACTCCTGAGAAGGCTGCCTGGTGGTTCCAACATGAACATAACATGGCTCATGTCTCAGGCACACTAAAAGGCACAGTCACTGATTCTGGGGACAAAAGCACCTGAGAGACAGCGCAGGGCCCAGTCATACCTTTTGTTTGTTTGTTTGTTTTTGTTTTAGAGTCACACTCAGTAGTGCTAAGGGGTTACTCCCTGGCTCTATGCTCAGAAGTCGCTCCTGGCAGAGAACGTATGGGATGCCGGGATTTGAACCACCGTTCTTCTGCATGCAAGGCAAATGCCCTACCCCCTATGACTATCTCTCTGGCTCCAGGGCCAGTCATTCTTGGGAGAACCAACGAGAAGATTCTCCAATGTGCTAGGAACTGTCTGTCCCAGAGAGCCTCATGGGGTCGCCCTCCTGAACCCTTAGCTCAATCTGTAAGGTCTCTGGAAAAAGAGACTCAGATGGCCTCTACTGTGGCAATTGTGGGGTCACCTCAAAATCTGCTGAGAATTTCCAGGGGCTGAGGCCTCAGTCCTTTCCTAAGGAGCAATATGCCCGAGTACGCAAGTACTCGATTCGAGTATGTTCTACAAGTACTCGAGTAAGCGTCAGGGGTACACAAGTTACTCCTCCGAGAGTATGTGAGTACTCTGGCTGATGGGGAGCTCATAAAGGCTGGAGTAACTGCTCCAGGCTGGGTAACTCAGGAGGCCACTTTCTCAAATGCCTGTCAGGAACCCCAACCAGCAGCTTCCATTGGGGGCTGTTCCAGAGCCTCAGATTTCAGTCTCCTTTCTACCCAGGGACTCCCTGCCCAAGTTTCTCCCCTGCCCTGCCCAATGCAGCCCCCAAATTCAGGCCCTAGGAAGCTCACCGTGTCCATGTAGACGAAGAAGAGGATGAGTAAGATGAGCTCTGCCAGGAGAATGACCAGCAGGACGATGAAAAACTAAAAAGAGAAGGTCCGACTGTGAGAGGTGTGGGGGTGTCCCGTGGCAGGGCCAGGCAGCTGGTGTCCAGTATCTGACCCAGTATGGAAGAGGGCAGCCATCGTGAGGAGATGAGGGGATCCCATCATCATGTGGGGAGAGGAGTGTGGTCAGGCAAGGAACATTCTAGAAGCAATTTCCCGGGGTTTGGGCTGGGTGGCTCAGTAGGCAATGCCCATCCCCAACACTGTGAGGAAGAGTGGGAGTTGGCACAGGCATGGGCTAGGGAGATGGGGACATCCTGAGTTTGGAGGACAGGCGAGGGGTGGAGAGATGGACCAGACTTACACTGAGGAGCAGGCACTTGTTTTCTTTGATGGCCCCAAGGCAGCCCAGGAAGCCGGTCACCATGATGATGGTGCCTATGGCGATGACCAGGTTGGCGGCAGACAGCGAAGGGAAACTCGGGGAGAAGGTGGCGAAGTTGCCCTGGGACACGGAGAGCCAGATGCCCACACCCAGCAGCCCACAGCCACAGAGCTGGGGAAAAAGAGAGAGAGAGAGAGACATTCCCGTTAGCAGCCACCAACTTGGTGACAGTAAGTGAGGCCTTTTGGAGGTTTATTCTAGAGGCCCTCTTGGCCTCTCCCTGGAAAGTGGGTTTCTCAGGCTTCACCCTGATCCCAGGAAGCCAAAAAGAGTAAGAAACACAGAGTCCTGCTGTGAGGGGCAGGACGGGACACACAAAGTGGGCAGAGAATCTCCTGGGAATGCCTAACACTTCCAGTTCCTGTGACCTGAACTCATTGTTTCTTCTTCCCTTTTTTTTTTTGGGGGGGGGGGTTGTTTGGCCACACCCAGTGACACTCAGGGGTTACTCCTGGCTCTACACTCAGAAATTGCTCCTGGCAGGCTCGAGGGTCCGTCCCGGGTCGGCCATGTGCAAGGCAAATGCCCTACTGCTGTACTATCACTCTGGCCCTCATTAATTTTTCTTGCCTGAGATCCTCAGAAACTCCCAGACAGAAGCTGCAAGGTGCTCAGGGGCTGGCCTTGTGTGGGGTGGGCCGCCCCATCCTTTCCATCCGGCTAAGCTATCAGCAGGCGTGAACACTCACTATACTTCCATCCCGTCTGCCTCATCTGGGGGCACCAGGGTCTCAGGGGTGCACAGTCACTTCGCTTCCTGTTCCTGACAGTTGACACACCCGCTCCCCAACAGCTGAGAAACCTGCAGCTCACCACTATAGTCACTTGAGAGAATAGCCTTCCTGGGGCCTCTGCAATGTCCACCTGCAGGGCTCAATCCATCAACCCCCAGAGCGATCACTGTCCCCCAATCAGTGCCCCTGGGACTGAGGGAGGCAGAGAATATTCCCCCAAGGGCGAGACAGATGGAAGGGTCTGGGATCCGCAGACTAGATCGATGCCCCCAGCAGGCGCCTTCCTACTGGGCCACCTTGCCAGCTTCTAGTAATAGGAGCCAGAGAAGGTCTCATCTCCCTTTCGCTGCCCCAAGGATGCAGTCAGTTTCGGTGATAAAAAAAAAAAGTGTAGAAAGAGGGGCCGAAGTGTTGGTGCAGGTAGTAGGGTGTTTGCCTTACCATGTACTAGCCTAGGACAGATCATGGTTCGATCCCCAGCATCCCATATGGTCCCCCAAGCCAGGGGCGATTTCTGAGCACATAGCCAGGAGTAACCCCTGAGCATCATAAGGTGTAGCCCAAAAACAACAACAAAAAATAAATAGAAGTGCAGGAAGTGGTTGGCTGGAACTAGGCTCTGGTCTCGCACAAGCTCTGAGTGCTAGGCTGAGACCAGTCCAACTCTCGAGCAGAGATCCTGATGCAACAGCAAAGATGAAGGCCAAGGAGGAAGCATGGAGATAACGGGTCTTCCAGCAGCAGACACTTGCCCTGTGAGGGACTCGCAGGAAAGCACAGACCAGCCATAGGCCAATGGTGCCAGAGCTTCAGGGATGGAGACGATTGAAAGAGACACTAAGACATGCAGATCAGGCCAGGCTTCTCAATGAGGTGGCATCTGAGATGGATCAAAGGGAAGAGAAGGAGCCAGATACCTTCCTGGGGGGAAGAGAACCGGAGAGATAGTATAGCAGGGAGGGACCTTGCCCTTGCATTTCGGTCAGCCCCAGGTTTAATCTTGACACACTATAAGGTCCCCTAGAGCCCTTCCCAGGAGTGATCCCTGAGTGTGGAGCCAGGAATAATTCCTGAGCTTTGCCAGGTTTGTAACACAACTCTCCCCACCCCACCCAAAGAACCAAATAAATAAACTGGGGTGGGGGAGGCAATGTTCTAGAAGGATTCAGGTGGGTGGAAGGATAGAACAGCAGGTAAGGCATTTGCCTTGCCTGGATTCAACCCCCGGCATCCCATAGGGTCTCCTGAACACCAGCAGGAGTGATTCCTGAACAGTCAGGAGTAACTCCGGAGCATTGCCAGGCGTAGCCCCATAACAAACACACAAACAAGCAACAATAAGAAGAATGTTCTAGGGGCCAGAGCGATATCACAGCAGTAGGGCATTTGAATTGCAATGTAGACGATCTGGGTTCAATCCCCGGCATCCCATAGGGTCCCCGAGCCTGCCAGGAGCTATTTCTGAGCACAGAGCCAGGAATAACCCCTGAGTACTGCCAGGTGTGGCCCAAACCCCACTTCCCCCCAAAATAATGTTCTAGAAGGAATGGCAAGAGCAAAAGTCACGAGGTGGGAGTAGCTTTGGCTGGCCCAACGAGGGGCAAGCTGATCCTAGAGGTGGCCGGAGTCAAAGGAGGAAGCCAGCAGGTGGGTGGCAGGGGCTAGAGCAGACAGGACCCAGGGGCAGACGTGATGGCAGAAGTGATGGAAGCTGTAACTGAGAAATGTGTGCGGTCAGTGGTTCACTCTGGCTGAAGACAAGCGAAAGGACCAGCATCACGGTGACCAGCTGCCGTCAGAAGCTGTGGAAGCATGTGGGAGCATCGAGTGCTATGGAAAACAGATGCATTTGGTCTCTCTGGTCTCAGTGCTATCTCCCATCTCCCAGGGGTGCAGGAAAAGACCCCCAGAGCATGGGCACCCTCAGACCCATACTAATTCCCCCTATGTCAATAGACCTGGGACTGCCACCGCACCTGTCATCACTAGGTGGCGCTCCAGGCTGGTGGAGAAGCTCCGGGTTTTGCCCGCTAGCCCCCTGGAAATTTTCCCCCCTAAACTTGTCATTCTGTCTCTTCAATCCTGTTCTGCCGGCTCAATTTTCTTTTCATTAATCATCCCTTAGCAGGGCTTCCCGTACTGAAGATGCAGGAGTCTGAAAGCCCAGGGATAAAGGATGCTGTCAAGTGAGGAACTGAGGTGGTCTTATTCCCGAATCCTGGCTTTGGCTGTTTCTTCAATGGAGTAGCTGGGGACCAGGAGTCTTTGGAATCAAGAAAGTTTCAGGCATGGTTTTTCCTCCCTGCTCTGTTCCCCCTTGGCTTCCGATTCCCCTCACATCCCCCAGACTCTGGACTTTGGCTGGCAACTATGTGAGACCACTGAGCAGTGAGGGGCTTCTGTTGCTCCCTTCAATGCCCCTCCTGATCCTGGGGGTGGAGTGGGGTGGTCTCCAGAGGAGAATCTGATCTCCAGAACAGCAGAGTGCAAAAAAACTAACTCCGGGCAAGGAGGAAACATCATCAGGCCTGGAGTTTACAGTCAGGACACAGAATAGGGCCCACAACTAAATCTGGAGCCAGGGAAAAGACTCAGCCTTGCCCCTCTGCTGCAGTCCCGGCCCCGAGCTCCTTTCTTTGCTTCTTTTCGGGCTCCACCTCCCCTCGTCCTTTTCCTACAGCGCCTCTTTCTTTCAGCCTGCTGCTCCGTGTGACCGGAAGAATCTTGAGCTCTCTTGGAGGCCCAATTTCCTTTCAAAGTGTGGGATTTGGACCTGAGCCTTTCTCAGGCTGCCTCTGCCATGGACTTATTAGCAGCCGAGCCCCGGGTCACACAGGGCTGGTTCGCTAGCTGCTAGTTGCAGCCGGGAGATAGCTGAGACATCTGGGGGCATTTGGGGGTGGTCTCAACATGGACTAGGGCTACCAAGAGCATCTTTGGAGATGGAGGCCAAGGATAAAAATTCTACAGTACAGCAACAATCCCTCCAAGATAAAGAATTTTCCAGTCCCAGATATAGTATAGAGAAGACATGCCTTGTCCAGCAACAATGCTAGGGCCACTAGGCTATCAACCCACGCAAGAAGAACCTGGAACTGGAGGTGTTGATGGCAGGGGAAGTGGGAAGTGTTGGGTAGAAGCGATCAGAGGCCAGTGTTGGGATGAAGCAAAGGATAGTTGACAGCAGGACCCCTTGTAGAGTAGGAGAGCAGGAAACAGGATGACTGAAGCCTGAGTAGAGAGCAGGGGAGCACAAGGCAAAAGGGAAGGAGTGGGGAGGAGCAGGCCCTGCAGAGGGTGCCCGGCATAGGAAGAAGGAAAGGCCAGCATGGCTAAAGTTGGTCAAAGCTCATGCCCATGAGCTTAGCCAGTGGCATTTGGAAAAATTCCCTTCCAAAACCGGAGGGTTGTCTCAGCTGTGATGAGCAAGTGTCTGAGTGTCCAAGGCAGGAAAAAAGGCTGGAATGAGGCAGGGTGATTTGGGGAAATGGGACAGATACAGCCAAGCTTGATACCCACTGGCCCGCCATATCCAAGTGCAAGTGTGCTGTGTGATCTGGGCAGGAGTGTTGTGGACACACAGGTGGGTCTAGATACAATCTGAGCAACCAGCTACTCTGTACCTGGACCCTCCTGCCTCCCCACAGCCAATGACATTTATGTATCTACATCCAAGTTAAGAGAGTTCTTAACCTTGCATTTGCCTGTGACCTTGTCTAGGGGTCATGGATAAATGCCTAGAACCTGGAATGGCATCTCTACTAGACTCGCTCATTTAGGCCCTAAACCCTTTAAATGGGCTGAGTGTGGGACCATCAGAGTGAGCTCTGACCCGCCTTGTCATCCGGGACCCAGCCAGCAGAAGCATGGCAGGTCATCAAGGCCTAGTCTCATGGTAGCTGTGGTAAAGTCAACATTGATAGCCTGAAATAAGGATAAGCTTGCTATCTCCTTCATCTGCAGTTGGTTGGAATCTGTTTCCACCAGCTAAAGCCCATATTTCTCCCCTTCAATCCAACCCACACTAGCTCTAAGGTTACTCCGAGTAGAACAGCTATGCCCTGCATCCCACAGAGCTGCCAATAGTCTCTTCCCCTTCCAGGAATGGTGCTCCCAGGGGTGGAGGAAAGTCTTATGTCAGGACTGAGCCCAAAGCAGCAGCTCAAGGACCTGCCCAGACTATTTTGAGCTTTGCTATTCACCCTCACTCCCAGGGCCATGCTCCTGACTCTCTTCCACCATAGTCCAGAATATGTCTGAAGTACTACTAAGTATGGTTGGGTATAGACAGATGGCTAGACAGATGATGAATGGAAAGATGGACATGTAGATGATGGATGTGTGAGCAGATGGTTGAATGTGTGGCTGGATGAGTGGATGGATGGATAAGTGAACAGATACATGGTAAATGGACAGATGGAAGAATGGATAGTTGGACAATGGAGGAGTGAATGGGTAGGTTGAGATGAACAGATGGAGGGACAAGTTAATAGATGAGTGATGGAGGACAGGCACATGGATGTGTTGGCAGATGAGTGGGTGCATGGAGGATGGGAAAACAGATGAGTAAATAGATGAATCAATGGATGATAGATGAGTAGATAGACAGATGCATGGATAGATGTATGGGTGGGTGGTTGGACATGTGGATGAATGGGAGATGGATGGATAGATAAATGAATGAGTATATGGATGGATGAATATATGCGTGGGTAGGTGGATAGAGATGGATAGATGGATAGATGGATGGATGGATGGATGGATGGATGGATGGATGGATGGATGGGTATACGAGTGGATCAAGAAATCCATTATTGGATGGATAAATGGATAAACCAATAAATGGGTGACTGAATGAACAGATAGATGGATGGATAAACCAGTAAGTGGGTGGATGAATGGATGGAAAGATAGATGGATAAACCAATAAATGGGTAGATATATGGATGGACGAATGGATGGATGAACCAATAAATGAGTGAATGGATGTACAAATAAATGAGTGGATGGGTGAACCAATAAACAGGTGGATGAAATGGATGTTTATGCATAGGTTGATATGTGGGTTGATGGATGGATGGTTATATAAATGGATGGATCGATCAATGAATGGGTGGGTGGATGGATAGATGGACAGAATGATGAATAAACAGATGGGAGAGCTGAGACGGCCACTGCCTGAGAACAGGATTAGCCCAGACACATATACAGACCTTCAAAGGAAGGTTTTACAAGCAGCCCCTCTTTCCTACTCCCATGACTCTTCAGGACCCCCCAGGACCCCAAGGTACTCATAACTCCCTGACCTTCACTCATCTGCTTGTCCCTCATTCTCTCTCTCTCTCCCCCCTCCCTCCTGTCCTCCCTCCCTCCCTCCCTTCCTCCCTCCCTCCCTCCCTCCTGTGCCTAGTCTCCCAACCTCATTCGCCTTTTAAGGCTTTAAGCAGCTTTTCAAATACTAGGTCTCAGCACTCTGTCATGCTGCTCGTGGGCCAGAGCCAAACAGAGTTTGATGGCATTTAAGAAATTAGCAGGTGCAGAGAACTCAGGGAAAAACAAAACGACTTCCATTTCCCAACATCACACGCAGGCCTGGAATGACTCTGCCAGGCCCCGAGAGAAGCCAGTTGCCTAAATCTTCATCTAGGAAAACATAGCAATGCCCACAGTGGGGCCACTTTTGTGCATTTCAGTTGCTCTCAGTGCCCATCCGGTGCCCCTTCCCCCAAGCTTCACATTCACTGTCACTGCCAAAAGGGGATGGTTCTTCTCTCTCCCTAGAATCCCAACTGAGCATGGACCCAAAGAAAGGGACAAAGTCACAGAGCCATTTTGGCCAAAGTCCCCAGACAGCAGGCAGGGGGAAGAGGGTGGTGATGCTCTAGCTGATGATCCCACATGGGGAGAGAGGCAGGAGGTACCAGCAAGTAAAATGACCCCTCTGTGGGCCAGAGCAATAGTACAGAGGGAGGGCACTTGCCTTGCACACAGTCAACCAAGGTTTGATCCCCAAAATCCCATATGGTTTTTTAAGCCAGCCAGGAGTGATTCCTGAGTGCAGAACAAGAAATAATCCACCAGCAATGCCAGGGGTGCCCCCCCAAAAAAGAAAAGGCTCCTCTGAGCTGTCACCCCCAGCAGTCTGACCCCTACCTGTACACCCACAAAACCCAGATAACCAGCTGACAGCTGATGCTACTACCCTTTCTCTCAGAACGTGAATGCACCAAGAAGGCTTCTGTTGCAGCTGGAGAGAGAATAGCGGTAGGGCACTTGCTTTGCATGCAGCCGACTCAGGTTCAAACCCAGCTCGAATGGTTGCCCAAGCCTGGCCAGGAGCGATCCTGAAGTATGGAGCCAGGAGTAAGCCCTGAGCACAGGTGGGAATATCCCCCAAACAAAACAAAAGCAAGAAAAAAGGGGCCAGAGCGGTGGCATTAGAGGCCTTGCAAGCGCTAGCATAGGACGACCACGTTTCGATCCCCCGGTGTCCCGTATGGTCCCCCCAAGCCAGGAGCGATTTCTGAGCGCATAGTAACCTCTGAATGTCAAATGGGTGTGGCCCCCCAAAACAAAACAAAACAAAACATCAACAACAACAACAAAAACAAGAAAAATACATTCCTCAATAGTGCCCCCCAAATCTGCTTCTCAGGAGCTGACAGCTGTGGACTCCCAGAGTCCACAACACAAGTGTGCTGCTGACCTTATTGGACTTGAAAGACTGTGGGGTTCACCGCATCCCTTTGCCATGTCTTCGCTTGCCCATTCAAAGGCTTCACCTCAGAGCAACTCCACTGCATATATCTGTGCCCCACATTCAAAGCAGATTCCCTTCTTCCACTCTGGGCTCCATGCTCCTTGTCATTCATCCAGAGGAGCCCCAGGCCCGCCTACTCACCCAACCTCAACCTCTGCAGAGCATTTGTAGGGAGCCCAAATAAGTCAATGCCTTAGTCCTAGATTTTGACCTCACGCTTCTGCACCAAGCCTCAGGATCTCTTCCATCTCTTCACACCTTTCCTTCACAGCCTCCCATCTGAACAGCTGGCCTAGGTGACTGGAAGATCACACCCCATAGCTCGGGAGCTTAAGTCTGTCTCCAAATAAACATGACATCAAGCATTAGCATACCTAGCACCCAGTGCCATTCTGATGACTGCAGAATGAGGTTATGTAGGTTTGCAAGGGGGGGGGGGCACAGGCAGGGGAGTTAGTATTGAATTGAACTTAAGGGAGGCTGTATTTTAGTCGCAATGACCTCCAGAGTTCTACTTTTCAGCAGGAGACCCAGAGACCCTGCAAACATTGCCAATCACCAGGATAGTCCGGTGTTGAGGTCAGATTTTGTTTGTTTGTTTGGGGGCCACATCTGGTGGTACTCAAGGTTTACTCCTGGCTCTGCATTCAGGGATTATTCCTGGTAGGCTTGGAGGATCGTATGGGGTGCTGGGGACCAAACCTGGATCAGCTTTGTGCAAGGCAAGAGCCCTACCCATTGCATTATTGCTCAACTCCCAGAAAATTGGTCTTTTTATTTGGGGGTGGGTGGGGGTGGGGCCATAATTGGTGATACTCAGGGGTTACTCCTGGCTATGCGCTCAGAAATCGCTCCTGGCTTGGGGGACTATATGGGATGCCGGGGGACCTAACCGCAGTCTGTCCTAGGTTAGCGCATGCAAGGCAAACTCCCTACTACTTGTGCCACCACTCTGGCCCCGAAAAACAGTCTTTTTGAGTCTAGAACTCCAAAGTGTCCTGGGGTAGGTAAAGTGGGGGAGTAAGGAGATCCCGCATGAAGACTAAGCCCTGCCCACTCTGGCAGGTGAAGGTCCCTGAATGGGGTGAATGCCTAGTCCCCAACAGTCCATGGCAGCAAGCCTGGGGTCGCATGTTCTCGGAGTCTTCATCTGTCTGGGCTTCCTAGCCAGACCTCAGTGCCTTGCTAGGCTGACTCCTTCCCACCCCATCCTACGGGGTGGGGCAACCTTGAGGCCTAGGAGAATTGGGGTATGCCCCTGACCCCCAGGTATCAGTGCTCAGAGGGCAATGGAAGAGAATGAGGGGACCAAGGTGGGGAGGTGGCAGTGACTCCTCACTACCCCATCAGCCCTTTTAACATGCCTCTTTCCCCACTGCCAGGAGGCTAACTTTTCTCCCCTCTCTCCCTGCACCCCAGTTTCCAGAATCAATTGAGCACCTCAAACCAGATGCCATCTATCTCCCAAGTAGGGGTCCAGCATGTACCCATATTCTCAGACTGACTCCCCACTCTACATGGGGAAAGGGAAAGGAGATGGAGATAAGTCTGCTCACAGTGGGAGGAAGCAGCCGGAGAACCAGCCTCCCAAAGCTCAAGAATGATGCTTGGCCATAGCGGTGATTGAAGGGGTCCAGCTGGCGGCACAGGGAAAGGATCACTTCCCAGCCCTGCCTGTGCACTCTGGCCGGAAGAGGGAGGTGAGCGTTGGGGCCAGGGGGGAGGGGAAATCAGTGGGCCTTGAGTGGGGGGTGCAGGAAAGCGGGGTCACTCCTAAGCCTTCATTCCCCCTCTCCTCCAGCTCCAGCTCAAGGACCTCCCACGAGAGGCCCCAGGGAGGTCTCAGAGTTGTTTCTGTCCTTCTCGGGCCACCCCAGAGGAGGAAATGCTGAAACTCTGGAGCCAGGGGGCAAGTGGGGACAGAACTTCCCGGGAGATAGTTCTTCCGGGCCTCCGGGGAGGAGGGCTTCTGTTCCCGAAGTTGCATGAAAGTGGGGTCCCTGCAGTGGAAGGGTGGGGGTTGCATCCTGGGACACCAAGCCTTGCCTCCAAATTCCAGAACTGGTTAACACATAACAGCAGGGGCCACAGAGATAGCACAGCGGTAGGGCATTTGTCTTGCATGCAGCCGATCCAGGACGGACAGTGGTTCAAATCCTGGCATCCCATATGGTTCCTCGAGCCTGCCAGGCACGATTTCTGAATGCAGAGCCACGAGTAACCCTGAGCCAGAAGTAACCCCTGAGCATTGCCAGGTCTGAGCAAAACAAAACAAAACAAAACAAAAACCCACATGACAGCAAACAGCTTAGGGGGCAGCATCCCCCAAGCCCAGTTACTCTCAGGCTGAGTGCCAGAGTGGGAAGTGTCTCCAGGGCTGCAGGGGAGATGAGGAGGACCCACACTGGGCTTCATTTTCTGAATCCCAACAACCAAGCATTCTGGAGCTGGAGCGCCTGGGCTCAGAGGAGGAGGCTGGGAGATAACTCATCTCTGCTTGCAGGTGCAAAGGACCAGGACATCGGGGAAGGCAAGGTGCTGGATGTGGGATTTTCCCCTCACCAGCTGACCCCCTCCTGCCTGCCTGTGCTCTATTCCCTGCACTGGGGAGAAAGGCATTTCTGGCAACATCAAAGCGAGCTTGGAGCACTATGGAGAAGCAAGCGGGGAGAAGGGTGAGCTCTGGAAACCCGACTTCAAGCATTGGCTGAGCCTGCAGGCTGCCTGGGCCTCCCCTGAAAAGCAGAACCTGTCAGCAGCCCTGGTCTCAGGACTCACAGCCTGGGGACCCGGGAGCACAAGGCATTTGCAGCCTCCAGAAGTGCTTAGACATGGGGAGATGACTGAGAGACAGAAAGGAGGGGAGAAAAGCGCTACCCCAGCACTCTCGGGGACCTGGAAGGGATGAATAGGATTATGCCTGCTGAGCATTTCGTGTTCCTTGGAATACAAATGTCGACCAAGGAACGGTGCAATTAATTCACAGTCCTGGGGAAACAGGGCAAACAGGACGAAGAGACCTTGAGTCCTTATCCCACTTTCTGGCAAAGAGCTCCAATTATCTGGGCGGCCATTGCTCACCCTGCCTAACAAGAAGGCAGGGAAAACATTCTTCCCCATCTGGGGGTACAAGGCCTCTTCCCCCCCACCTCCCCAGGTAGAGCTCTGCGGATGTCACTGTAACCACACACAATGCAGACGGCAGGAGAGAGCATGGTTGGCAGGCTGGGTCCCCTCGGTCGCTATGCCAGCCACCCCCACAACACAAAGCTTTGACCCTCTGCCAGGTCCCGGAGAGCAGTATCTTGTCTCTAAGACCCAAGCCCACGGCCTGATTACTTGTCCTACCAGCGGGAGCCATGTCTGCCCACGCCAGGGGCTGGCATGTTGACAAGCTTTGTGTAGACTTGGGCTCCGGGCACCCAGTGCCAAGAGACAGACAGTCCTAGCATCAGCTTAAGAGATAACCCGCTAACCCCAGGGACCAGAGACACAGATCAGGGGTTAAGGTGTCGAGTCCACCCGGGTTCCATCCCCAGCACTGCAAGATGGTCAATCCCTGGCGCACCTCCAGAGGGGATCCCTGAGCACTGAGTCAGGAGCACTGATGCCTGAGCATAGATAGAGCACACGACCATCTGAGCTTGATCCCGAAATGGTTCTCCCCCAAGTCCAGCAGGAGGTGATCCCTAAACAGTCATAGTTAGGAGTCAGCCTAGAGCACTACTGGGTGTGGCCTCCAAAAGAACAGCAAAAAAAGGACAGGGGCCAGAGTGATAGCACAGTGGTAGGGCGTTAGTCTTACATGCAGCCAACGCTGGACAGATCTGGGTTTGATCCCCGGCATCCCCAAGCCTGCTTGAACACAGAGCCAGTAGTAGTAACCCCTGAGTACCACTGGTTGTGACCCAAAAACAAACAAAAAAAAAAAACAAAATACAAACAAACAGAAAGAAAAGAAAGGACAGCTCTTAAAATCCTGACCCACCTTGGGGCAGGCTGGGACTCTCCCCAACTCCACCCTACCCCCCACATACTCAGCCCTGCAGCCTGTACACGCACACAAGCTCTCCAGTTTCTCAGGCTCCTCTACAGAGTACTGGCCACCCATGATCACACGCTCAAGTCTCCTCCAAGGTCACCAGGCTGGTCCTGGGTAGGGTTCTCCTTCCTGGGTCCGCTGTGCCTGGCTGCATAGTGAGCACTGACCCGAACCCCAATCCCCAAGGCTTATGCCCCCTCTTCCACCTCAGTGTCTCCTCCCAGCCTAGCTGCCTCTGCATCTTCCTTGGACTCACAGGCTACTGGGTGAAGGAATCCAGTAAGCCAACTCCCATGTGCGCTGACTCCCCCAGGCCCCACATCCAATGGAAAGGGGGTTCCCCTGGACACACCCCCATTGAGGAAGGGAGGATAGGCAGGATAGAATGGACAGAAGGCAGGCTCTGAGACCCAGCTGTAGACTGAAGCAGACAGAGAACAAGAATGAGGGCGGGTATTGAGGGGGGGTGCCAAGGGGTGCCAGAGTGTTTGGGTTTCTTTTGTTTTGTGGCCAACTTTTCTCAGAGCTTACTCCTGGTTCTGTGCTCATGGGTCACTCCTGGCTGGGTTTGGGGGACCATACAGGGTTCAAGCCCAGTTGGTCATATGCAAGGTAAGAGCTCTACCCACAGTGCTATCTCTCTGGCTCGTGCACTAAGATTCATTTTTTTCTTCACCTAGCTTTGTGTTCAGAGATTACTCCTGGCAGTATTCAGGAGACCACATGGGATGCCAAGGATCAAACCCACATCACCTACGTACAAGACAAATGCCATTCCCACTGTACTATCACTCTGGTTGGCCCTGAATTGAGATTTTGTTTTATTTTGTTTTGTTCTGCTGAGACTACACTCAGTGGTGCTTAGGGATTACTCCTGGCCCTACGCTCAGAATTACTCCTGGCAGGCTCAGTGAACCAGATGGGATGCCAGAAATTGAACCTGGGTCGGCAGTGAGCAGCGTGCAAGGCAAACTACCCACCATGCTATTGCTCTGGCCTGATATTCTTTTGTTTGTTTTTCATTTTGTTTGGGGGCCACACCCAGCGGTGCTCAGGGGTTACTTCTGGCTCTGCATTCAGGAATCACTCTCGGCTGTGCTCAGTGACCGTATAGGATGGTGAGAATCAAACCCGGGTTGGCCATATGCTAGGCAAGTGCCCTACCCACTGTGCTATCCCTCTGCTTGGCCCTGTGAGAAACTTGCTAGCCTGACACCTTGGGTGATGATGTGTTGGAAGTCAGGCACTTTCAGCCTAAGCCTGGGCATCAGGGGCCAGGGGTGAAGGGCCCAGTCCCTGCCCACACCCTGATGACTGGCTCTGCCACACGCTGCATGCAGCCGCTTAGACAGGCCTGCCTCTCGCTGCCAGTCAGCATGTGCCCATGTCTCAGGGGAGGCCACTGTCCCGACGCACCCACATACTTGCTTTTGGCAAGAGGCAGCAGCCGTCTGTGCTCTGGACCGTAAAACAAGTTTCATCAATAAATTAAGATCCGAGGAAGGAAAGCCAGATTGAGAGCAAGCGGGCAGGAAAGGGCTGGGCGAGTGGCAATGAAGATGCTCCTAGAAGGGGGCCAAAGGCAGGCTGGGGCACACAGTCCTCTGGGGTCCTCTGGGTTTGGCAGAGATGGGAAGATGAAGAAAGAGTCTCTATGCCAAACTTTGGGGTCATGTCAAGTTCTCAGCAATGAATATTTAGAGCCCCAGTAACCATCCCATGGCTGTGTGTGTATTTTGGGTAGTTCGGTTACCCCAACCCCTTCTGCACACAGCATCCCAGACCCCCAAACTGGTTGGGACCCTTGCCCCCCTAAACATTCTTTTGTTTGTTTGTTTGTGGGCCACACCCAGTGACACTCAGGGGTTACTCCGGGCTCTGCGCTCAGAAATCACTCCTGCCTTGGGGGATCATATGGGATGCTGGGGATCGAACCTGTGTCTGTCCTGGCTCAGCCATTTGCAAGGCAAACACCCTACTGCTGTGCTACCACTCCGCCCCCCCTAAACATTCCTTAATGGCTTAATGGCCCTTCCCTGACCACTGAATCTCCCTGTACCAAACACCATGCCTTTTTTCTTCTTGCTTTTCTCAGTTTGCCTGGGAATCCCCTCCTAAGGGCCAGCACCCCAACTCCACACTCTTGAGGCCTCCACTGACCACCAAAGGAGATAGGTGCCAAGCTCCAAAGGGCCATAAGGATGGGTGCCTCCCTCCCAACTCTGCACCTTGCTCCTCAGCAGTGGGCCCAGAAGTTTGGAGGGTGTGAGACTGAGGGAAAGTAAGTGGGGGGGGGGATCAGAAGCTGAGGAGCATTCTGTCCACCTCGGAGAGCCTCCTCACCCCTGATGATCCATAGCAGGCCCGAATCCAAGGCAAGAGCACTGGCCACTTTCTATCCTTCACATATCTTAGCATCTGTCTGAGTCAACAGTGGGGAAGCACTTAGGTGAACCCTCAACAGCTCCACCCAGAAAGGAGGGCTGGGGGGCTTCCAGACTGGAGACTGCCTGATTATCATCCATCAAAACCCCCCACAACTTGGGCTGGAGTGATAGCACAGTGGTAGGACGTTAGCCTCGCAAGCATCTGATCCAGGGCAAATAGTGAGGTTCGAATCCCAGCATCCCATATGGTCCCTTGAGCCTGCTAGGAGCGATTTCTGAGCTCAGAGGCAGGAGTATCCCTTGAGCGCGGTGTGACACCCCTTCCAAAAAAAAAAAAATCCGCAACTAAAAGAAATTGAGTCCCACCCACACCCCTGTTTCCCTCAGGAAGGGGACAGATGTGGACCTGAGAAGTGCCAGGGCCATTGGCCACACCTGAGTTCATGCCCAGGCTAGCAAGAAAGAGGATGTGCTCCGGGGTTGGGCCCCAGGCCCAGAACTCTGGAGCACACGGAGAGGACAAGGCCTCAGCCACAACGACATTAAATCAAGGCCACTAATCATGCACCCACCTAGCCTACAGCTACATCGATATCTCCTGAGCTCAAGCACTGCTGCCAGGACTGGAAGAGGCAGAGGAAGCGAAGGAAGCGACTGAATCAGAAAGACTCTGATCAACCCTTGGCTTCCAGGAGGCCTCGCTGCAAAACAGATTTTAACGGGCACACAGAAACACACACACACACACGCACACACCAGCACCTGTGTGTCGACATGCCTTTGGATGCCCACCACCCCAGCACCTGCGGACATGCACACGCACAAAGGCACACGAAGAAGTGCTCCCTTCAGCACAAAGGCACACGAAGAAGTGCTCCCTTCAGCAAGACCTGGGGGCAGAGCATGGCAAGTTGCCGCCTCTGTCAGACGGGGAAACTGGCAGGAGGGATAGAGAACGGAGTTCAATGACCTGAACAGAAACATATCGACAGTAGCAAAAAGAAACAATTACCACGCATTTTCATACAAGGTTCAGAGGAATACATTTGCCCTTGCCTTTGCTTATGAGAGAGAGAGAGAGAGAGAGAGAGAGAGAGAGAGAGAGAGAGAGAGAGAGAGAGAGAGGGAGGGAGAGAGAAAGGGAGAGAGAGAGAGGGAGGGAGAGAGAGAGAGAGAGAGAGAGAGAGAGAGAGAGAGAGAGAGGAGAGGAGAGAGAGAGAGAGAGAGAGAGAGAGAGAGAGAGAGAGAGAGAGAGAGAGAGAGAGAGAGCACAGTCACAGGGAGAGAGCTGAGGGCCGGCAGCAGAATGCACACGTCTGCACTTTGCAGGTCCGCGTGCTTCTGGAGCTCTCAAAAGAGAATTTTTATTTTTTTTTTTTTTGGTAGATAGAGGCTGACACAATTAAGCTGGAAATGAAAGAAACAACATTGTTAAGGAGAGGATCTGGAGCAGGGGGGCCTTGAGGGTCCCCACCAATCAGGCACCCCCAGGCAACGGGAGGTATTCTCTTTCCACCCAGCTCCCACCGCCAGGCCTCTTAACAGGTTTGTTCTGTGGCTCTTCTTGGTTTTGGGCTCTCACCTGGTGAGGCTTGGGCAGGTTCCTGGCTCTGTGCTCTGGGATCACTCCTGGAGGGAGGGTGTGTGGGTGTGTGTGTGTGTGTGTGTGTGTGTTGGGGGGATGGACCCTGGTGTGTGTGTGTGTGTGTGTGTGTGTGTGTGTGTGTGTGTGTGTGTGTGTGTGTGTGTGTGTGTTGGGGGGATGGACCCTGGGAAGTACTGGGGAATCGCACCCTGGGTCAGCCGCATGCTAGGCAAGCACCCTGCCCACTAAAGTGGAGCTCTGGCCCCAACTGGCATCTTTGTGAGCAGAAATGACAGAAAACACATGCTTAGATGAAGAAGGAAGCCTGCAGGCTGGAAGCTCCAGCTGTGAGGAAAGATGGCTATGAGTCCTTCTCAAGAAATCTCTGGCCTCCTTTGTCCTGTCACAGCTGAGGGTCTCCAGGAAGGGCCTGGAAAGATTTCTGAGTGCAGAGCCAGGGCAGCAAAAATAGCTCAGACCCTCTGCACTCAAACCCGGCCTATTTTTGCTGCCCTGGCTCTGCACTCAGAAATCGCTCCTGGCTTGGGAGACCATATGGGATGCCGGGGGATTTAACCGGGATCCATCCTAGGTTAACACATGCAAGGCAAATGTCCTACTGCTTGCTCCACTTCTTGATCACTGCAGCAAGGAATCAGGACGGGGGTCTGGGTCCCAGCTCTGTCCCTTCCCAAGACCCCCAGAGCCGCTGGGCCAGAACCTCATCCTTCCAGTGGAGATCCCACTGCCTGCTAACCCCACCCCCATCTCCCCGCTGACACAGTCTGTACCAGCCTCAGGCGGTGAGGCAGGAACACATCTGAAGCTCTGAGGAAGAGAATGTGGCCTGACCTTGGATGTGAGACAGATCGTGACTGCACTGCCCAAGTCCTCTGCCAGACTTCGGTGCCCACTTCTGTCCCGCTATCCAAAAGCCCATCTAGGGCTAGTCTCTTTCGGCCAAAAATAGCATTTTTGGGGCTGGAGAGCTAAAACAACTGTAGTGCGTTTGCCTTGCATGCAGCCAACCCAGGAGACCCGGGTTCGATTTCCAGCATCCCATATGGTCCCCCGAGCCTTCCAGGAGCAATTTCTGAGCCCAGTCTTCCCACGGGGCCTGGAACCCCTCTTTTCTACCACCAAACTGTGCTCTGTAGACCGTCACTTCTTGTGGGTTCTGAGTTGGTGCCCAGCTGCCCTGCCTCCTCTCCTCCTGACAGATACATTTTTTGGGGGGTCACACCCAGTGGTACTCAGGGGTTACTCCCAGCTTTGCACTCAGAAATCACCCCTGGCAGGCTCGGAAGACCATATGGGATGCCGGGATTCAAACCATCATTCGTTCTGGCTGTGTGCAAGTCATGCCTTACTGCTGTGCTATCTCTCCAGCCTCTGACAGATACTTTTTGAGATAACATGTCTTCAAGGCTCTTTCCTTGATCTTTCATAGTGTGGGACACTCAGCTGGGGTCCTAGGAATACCTCCCCCCCTGCATAGCTGGAAACAGACGCATCCAGCAAATTTCAGGACCATGGCAATATTCAGGACCCTCTCCCTCACTTCTCCAGTGTATATAAATGGAGTTGTCTCTTCTTCTGCACTACAGGCAGACCAATGGGCCTTTTTCCCCTCGAGGATCCCATGAGTTGCTCTGCCTAGAACCATAGCCAACAATACTGACACCTGTCAAACTACAAAGCAGTTTTTGTTTTGTTTTGTTTTGTTTTGGGCCACACCCGTTTGATGCTCAGGGGTTACTCCTGGCTAAGTGCTCAGAAATTGCCCCTGGCTTGGGGGGGACCATATGGGACAGCGGGGGATCAAACCACCATCCTTCCTTGGCTAACGCTTGTAAGGCAGACACCTTACCTCTATCGTCACCTCTCCAGCCCCTTGTTTTGTATTTTTGGTTTTTTTTTTTTTTTGGTTTTTGGTTTTTGGGCTACACCTGGCGGTGCTCAGGGGTTACTCCTGGCTGTCTGCTCAGAAATAGCTCCTGGCAGGCACGGGGGACCATATAGGACACCGGGATTCGAACCAACCACCTTTGGTCCTGGATCGGCTGCTTGCAAGGCAAACGCCGCTGTGCTATCTCTCCGGGCCCTGTTTTGTTATTTTTATGTTTGATTTGAGATCACATTTGACAACACTCTGGGGTTACGCTTGGAAGTCTTGGGGTGAATATATGGGATGCCAGGGATTGAACCCGGATCAGAGTGACCCCTGAGTGCAGAGACAGGAGAAATCCCTGAGCAACGCAGAATGTACCCCAGGAAAAAAAAATGCATAAATGCCACTTTCTACCGCAACCTAAAGGGCAAGAGTTCCGAAGGCTTTGGGGTGAATGGCTTTAGAGATCCCTCCCGAAGTTCTTTCTAAGCAGTAGCCACTCTTGGGTCCCCACTGCTCTCCCTCCCACCCCCCAGCTCCCAATGGCATCTCCCTCCCCCGCCACCCCCAAGCAGGGTGGCACTGGGACAACCTCACAAACCCAGTGGTGGCAGAGCTGAGTAGGGAAAGCGCTGGAGAAAAGTTTAATAATAGAGCTGGGCTGGGCACAGCCAGGCTCCTTTTTCAGTCACCCCGACCGGCTGCTCCCATTATGAGAGTCGGCAGCGGGCAGGGCCGGTCAGCTGCTGCGGAGACTCAAACCCGGGTCAGCCCCAGGGCCACGAATCCTCAGGCCACCTCGGGGAAGGAAGAGTCGCAGAGTACAAGAATGGAAGCCAGGCGCCAGGATTCCCCGGGCAGTGAGACGTGTGCACCAGGCTTCTCAGGCTTCTCACTGCTTCTCTCCAAAGGGAAACTATTCTCCTGGACTCTGGGAATAAGGGGAAATTGTGGTACCCTTTAATTGGGGTAAAATCACCCACACGCCGTATCTCCAACCCCAGGTGGATGAGTCTAAAGCAGAGTGGCTGCATGAAATAATCCAGGCCAGGCTGAGGGTGAAACACAGGTGTACTGGCAGTCTTCTACCTCGTATCAAAAGTGAGTTGCCTGCCAGAACAGAAAGGTCTTTTTTGTTTTGTTTTATTTTGTTTTGGGGCCACACCTGGTGATGCTCAGGGGTTACTCCTGGATATGCATTCAGAAATAGCTCCTGGCTCGCGGGACCATATGGGACGCCAGGGATTGAACCCAGGTCTGATCCAGCATTAGCCCTACGGCTGTGCTATTGCTCATGTTCCAGCATGATCATTTTTATTGAGTACAGAAACCACTGACAGGTGGGGGAATAAGGACAAAGTAAGGACAGATAGCTCAGGCTATTTTGAGCCAGTCCCACCCAGGTTTACAAGTAAAAATAAGGGTCCGAAGAGATAGCACAGCGGCATTTGCCTTGCAAGCAGCCGATCCAGGACCAAAGGTGGTTGGTTCGAATCCCGGTGTCCCATATGGTCCCCTGTGCCTGCCAGGAGCTATTTCTGAGCAGATAGCCAGGAGTAACCCCTGAGCACCACCAGGTGTGACCCAAAAACCAAAAAACCAAAAAACAAAACAAAACAAAAAAAAAACCATGTAAAAATAAAATCTGTTTGGGGGTAAAACCAAGTTGTAAACAAATAGATACAAAGGAACTGGGGATGATCTTTGTTTTGGGTTAAATGAAGTATAATCTAACAGTGCGCCCACCCCTTAACTCTGCCCCCTACACCACCATATCCTCAGGAAACTGGCAAAGACCATAATTAGAGGCAAAGACTAGGCCTCCAGCAACACCCCTGCCTTCAGAGCTGTAAACGCAGGTGCAGAGAGGAACAGCCTTAGGCAAAGATGTTGTTCCCGCCATGGGCAGCCATGATGTTCACAGGCATGACTTTGAACAAGGAAGGTCCATTCATTCAGATACTATCCTGCCACCCTGGGACTCCTTTATTGTAGCTGGTCAAAGACTTTACAGCCAGCATCACCTACAGGCTTGCCCTAAAGCTAAAACAAGGACAGAAAGCACTTGCAATAGACCCTGGGGTCTAGAAGAGTCTGGGATGGAGTGGGCAAGGTCATGGCTGGCACCACTCAGCAGCACTCAGCTCTCTTTCAACAGAAGCTAATACCTGGAACTGAGACCCAAGGTGGGCTTGCAAAAGCACCTGCAAGCCTGAGAATTGGGGTCCAGTTTCCAGAGAGTCTGAGCTGTAGGAAAACCTCAAGAGAAAGGGACTGGGTACTGGGCTGCTTCGAAAGCTTGTCTTGTACCAAAAATCCAGTATCAGAGAGGCCTGAGAGGTAAAAGTTCCAGGAAAGTCAGACCACCCCCATTCCCAACTTGCCCTAGTTGCACTGGCCTTCTGGGTCTCCTGCTAGTGGATAGAATCATCTAAATACGTTTAAGGTTGCTTTTTTTGGGGGGTGGGGGGGCAGGGAGGTGCACGCTCAGTGGTGCTGAGAGCTCACTCACTCCTGATTCTGTGCTCACGGATGGTGAGCCCCTGGTGGTACTCTGGGGACCAAGCGGTGCCAGGGATCAAATAATTTTGGCTGCATGCAAGAGTGCCTTAACCCCAGTACTACTACTGCTCCAGCCTCAAACACTTTAGTTTTATTTTGTGGGCAAACATCTGGCGGTTCTCAGGACCGTGCAATGACAGGGATCAAACAGGGGTCAACCGCATGCAAGGCCAGCACCTTCACCCCTGAGCTATTTCTCTGGCCCCATGCAGAAACTTTGGGGCCCTGCTTAAACCCAGTCCCACGTAGGCCTGCTCTGCATCGACTCGGGAGCACTGTCACACCTGACTGTTGTTCCTATGAGTTTGTAGGGGGCGGGAATTCATGGCCTGCCGAGGTGCTTCCCCAAACCAGCCCTATCCTGAATCCCACGCCACCCCTGGAAGTTTTTTTTGGGGGGAGGGGGGCTGTGCCAAGTCCCCAGGGGCAACAGGGCCCTGCTTGGGAAGGTGCCTTGGCTCTTCCAGGCAGGCACCTCTCCCTGCTCTCTCCAGTTTAAAATAGGCCACGGGGAGGCCTGCCAAGATGCTGCTGGCAGACCAGAGGGTGATATTTCTGGCCTCGGGACCAGGGCTGCTTCCCAGACCACCAGCTGACTCGTGATATGAGCCTGGGAGCCTGCCGGTCCGGCCTGCAGCAGGTTCCCTTCATGCATACAGTAGTGAGGGGTCTTCACCCCCCCCACCTGGGGACATGACATCAAGCAATAAGGCAGTGGGGGGCCCAGAGCAGGCTTCATTCCTGGCCTGGCCTGAGCAAACACCTTACACGGAGCAAACCTCAGTGCACCTGGGCCTGGGAAATGCATCAAGACATGACCCCCCCCACCTCCACCCCAGCACCATTCTCTGCTCGAGTGCTCTGCTTGCCCAGCTAGAGGGACCCCTTGTACCCTCATCCAGACAGAGCAAGGGAACCCTCACCGCAGGAAGGAATTAGAGAGCCAGCGCTTTGGTATGCAAAGACGTGGGCAAAATGGCAATGAAGATGCAGATATTTGGCAGGGGATTCTGGGGGTCTCTGTCCGAGTGGGCAGAATAGGAACCAAGAGGACACAGGATGAAGAAGGAATCTCAGTTATGTCAGCCAGTAGCTCAGAGCTAACCGTCCCAGAGACTGAGGCAGGGAGATCCCTGTCACCAGAGACTGAGTGGGTGGGTGGAGGGACACCGGTGCTACCTGCTAGGGACTTCTACCTTGGACAGGAACTATATGTACCTCCACGGCTACTGTCCCTGCAGTCCACATGACCAAAAAGACCTCCTGCCTCCTGGAGCAGAAATCCCCTTCAAGTCAGTGCCTCCAAGTCTGAGTTCAGGGGTACTCAGCAGGAGGGGGGCTGCCTACTTCCTAGGGGACTGAAAAGCCACTCAACACTGTCCCCACTGTTCCTGAAAACCAATGCTTCTCACTCATACACACAGGTGCTCACCAGGGGCGAATGGACACAGGGTGGTGCTCAGAGCACAGACCCACAAGGAGGAGGCCCTGGGTTTGAACATTGATGCCATACAAAAAGGAAATAAAGGAAAGAGAAAGGAAAGAAGGAAGGAAGGAAGGAAGGAAGGAAGGAAGGAAGGAAGGAAGGAAGGAAGGAAGGAAGGAAGGAAGGAAGGAAGGAAGGAAGGAAGGAAGGAAGGAAGGAAAAAAGAAAGGAAGGAAGGAAGGAAGGAAGGAAGGAAGGAAGGAAGGAAGGAAGGAAGGAAGGAAGGAAGGAAGAAGGAAGGAAGGAAGGAAAAGGAAGGAAGGAAAAGGGAGGAAGGGAGGGAGGGAGGGGGGAGGAAGGGAGGGAGGAAGGAAGGAAGGGGAAGGAAAGGAAGGAAGAAAAAGAGAGAAAGAAATGAAGAAAGTAAAAAGAAAGAAAAGGAAAAAAGGAGGAAGAAATAAAGGGCAAAGGAAGGAAGAAAGAGAAAAAAGAAAGGAAGAAGAAAAGGGGGGGATGGAACAACAGCACAGCAGGTAGGATATTGTCTTGCAGGCAGCTGATGCAGGTTTGATCCCCAGTATCCCATATCCAGGAGAGATTTCTGAGCTTGAGTGCCAGTGGGTGTGGTCCAAAAACCAAAAAAAAAAAAAAAAAAAGGAAGGAAGGAAGGAAGGAAGGAAAGAAATATAAAAAGAAAGAAACAAAAAGGGAGGGGGCCGGGCGGTGGCGCTAAAGGTAAGGTGCCTGCCTTGCCTGCGCTAGCCTTGGACGGACCGCGGTTCGATCCCCCGGTGTCCCATATGGTCCCCCAAGCCAGGAGCAACTTCTGAGCACATAGCCAGGAGTAACCCCTGAGCGTTACCGGGTGTGGCCCAAAAACCAAAAAAAAAAAAAAAAAAAAAAAAAAGAAACAAAAAGGGAGAGAAAGAGAAAGAAAGAAATATGGAAAGATAAAATGAAAGAAAGAAGGAAGGAGGTAGGGAAGAAAGAAAAGAGGGAAAGAAAGAAATGGGGGAGGAAAAAAAGGAAAGGAGGAGAGAGTAAGGTGTGGAAATAAAGTAGGGAGGAAGGAAAGGAGGGAATGAGGGAGGGAAAAAGGGAGGAAGAAACTGTTTCCAGACCATGACCATGTTACAGTCCCTGGGTCTATTTTCCTGGGTCTGGGCCAGTGGTGACCATTTCCATAACAAGGGGAAGATGAAATCAAAAAGGTTCAGAAGAAAAGCAGCAGGAGATGAGTGATATAGTACAATGAGTTCAATCCTCATACCTCCTATGGTCCCTGAGCACAGAATCAGGAGTGTAAGCCCTGAGCACTACATCATGTGTCCCCATTAAAAAAAAAAAAAAAAGCAGCTGGCAAGGGAAGGGAGAACAAAGACATGTGCAAGGTGGGGTGCAAACAGTCACATTCCTACATCAGCTGCCTGCCAGCAGTGCCACCCAGCTCTGTGCTCCTTCCTCGGGCTCCTCGGCATGCCGATCCTTGGACACGCTAACCTGGCCTCCCAGGGCCTGGCAGCCAGAGCCTGGCACAGGAGGCTGTGAGCTGAGCTTGCATAGATAGCTCTGGCACTCCTGCATGGTGCCAGGAAAGGGCTGGCGTGCCACGGCCCCAAGGCCTAGTAGGGCCCAGAGCCTGCCAACGAGGCTGGGCCCTCCTGGTGGCCTCGGGGAAGCTGACCTCGGCAGGGGCCTGGCCGTGTTCTGAGAGGCAGAGACAAGCGACAAGCAGGGTGAGGGGGAAGGGGGCTCCGGACAGATGGCAGGAAGCAGGGATGCAGGGCCCCATCTCTCAAGGGGAGAGCGCCAGCCCTGCTGAGACCTGGAAACAAGGAGCCAGGAAGCGGTGCATCATTCTGTGTGTGTGTGTTGGGGGGAGGAAGCCTGAGCTGAAGGGGGGCCGGTGGCTGGATCAAAGTGTGCAGGATCAGGATCAGGAAGAACAGGCAGAACAGGGCCCGAGCAGGCCTGGCCCAAAGATCCTGAAACAGAACCTCAGGCGGCCCTGGAAGCAGGCAGGAATGATCTGAGAACAGATAAAAGGCAGATCAGCTGGCCACCGCGGGCCAAGGCGAGGGCTCATCGGCATGCGGGTGGCAGAGGCTGAGACGTGGCTGAGATCAAGAGAGACCGACACAAGGGGAGCAATAGGGCCCAGCTCCTGAGCAGGCGCCAAGAACAAGGTGCTCGCCCCAAATCAGACCTTATCAAGTTCGGGACAGCAGGAGCTGCACAGTGATTGACAGGCAGGACCACACCCCTGGACACCTCACTAGCAATGCGGATGGTGAGTTCCTGTAGAGGCACAAGCTCAGGAAGGACCAGGAGGGAACAGATCAGAGGTTGGCAGGCTCCCCTCCTCCATTTCCACCTGAAGAAAGCAGGGGAGGCTTCCTGGAAGACATGGCTCGTGGAATGGAAGAGTGAAGGGAAAGGAGATGAACTTGTGGTCTGAAGGACAGAGAGGATCCAGGGCAGGAAGAAACACATGAGGTGCACAGTGATGCGGGAAGAGGAACAGGAAATGATCACTGGGGCCAGAGTGATATAGCACAGCACTAGGGCGTTTGCCTTGCATACGACTGACCTGGGACAGACTCGAGTTCAATCCCCAGCATCCCATATGGTCCCCCGAGCCTGCCAGGAGCTATTTCTAAGTGGAGAGCCAGGAGTAATCCTGAGTGCCACTGAGTATGCCCCTCCCCCCCAAAAAAGAAAAGGAATAGAAAAGAAATGACCGATGGCCACATCCTGTGAATGTGAGGGGTGGGGCAGCAGGACCATGATGTATGATGGGGACAGGTGAGGGGGGTTCAGTGGGATGGAAGGCACATGAACTATGCTAGGTGGCAAAGGGGAGGCGATAGTGGAAGTGATGGGGAGGTGGGAGTATTGAAAGAGGTGCTGGAAGAGAAGAGATGGTGATGGAGGAGGCGGAGGAGGAGGAGGAGGAGGAGGAGGAAGAAGAGAAGAAGAAGAAGAAAGAAGAAGAAGAAGAAGAAGAAGAAGAAGAAGAAGAAGAAGAAGAAGAAGAAGAAAAGAAGAAGAAGAAAAAGAAGAAAAAGAAGAAGAAGAGAAGAAGAAGAAGAAGAAGAAGAAGAAGAAGAAGAAGAAGAAGAGAAGAAGAAGAAGAAGAAGAAGAAGAAGAAGAGATCTGTGGAGAAGGAGGGGACCAGAAGAGGAGGAGGAGGAGCAGAGAGTGGGGGAGAAGGAGGAGCGGGGTACACGGTCAGATGACAGATCTAGAGTCTGCCCACCATACCCCAGTTGTCCTGCCTCCTTCAAAGCTGGGCTTCTTCCCTCCATTGGAACATTCAAGGCAGGTGGAGCAAAAGAAAACTGGACACCCTTCTCTCTCATAGCCCCAGTGAACATCTTCTTCCCAGACAGACCTCCTGAAGTACAGAGCGGGCATCACTCTGTCCTTCCTGCACCCCCAGGGCACCTCGCTTTGGCAATGGCCTGATGACCGGAAATGGACCTGGCACCTTCCGGGCTGTTCCGCTGGCTGGTGGTGCAAGAGACGTGCTTTGGTCCAGGCATCTGGTCACTCGCTTGGCTGCCCCGGGAAGGCCCGCTCAGAGCAGTGCCGAGTTCCAGAACCAGCCAGCACCAGCAGGAGGCAGAGAAGCGGCACCTGCCAGGGCTGGTGGGAGCACAGCGGGGACGAGATGGCCCTGGGATGCCCTGCTCTGCTTCCTGGGGCAGGCGGGTGCTGCCCTGCTCGGACCGGATCGCTGCAGCACGGACTGCAAAGAACCGGTCCTACAGAGACCAGCAGAGTCCAAGAGCCGGAGAGAGCGTGTCAGGGAGGCTGTACAAGTGGGTTCGTGAGCCTCTGAAAGCAGGATCTACACTTCTAGCAATGGGAAGCTTCTTTGCTGGTGGTGTTTTTTTCTTTTTCATTTTGTTTAGTTTTCTTTTTTTTTTTTTTAGTTTTAAGTTTGGGGACCACGCTCCATTGTGCTCAGGGATTACTCCCACCTCTGCACTTGGGAATCACTCCTGGCAGTGCTCAGGAGTGTTGGAATCGAACCCAGGTCGGCTGCATGCAAGGCAAGCACTCTCCCCCACTGTATTATCACTTCAACCCTGCATCGAGAAGCATAGCATCTCTAGAAAGAAGCTTCCGGAGCCTAGTGGGGCTGCTGCAAACCCAGGGGACACCACAATCTGCCTTCTCTGCTGTCCAGCTTCAGCAGGACTTGGCTCCCCTGACCCTTTCCTCCTCCTCTGCCCAGATTCTCTGCTCTGTGATGTGAAACAAGCCAGTCACCAGATGGTCCCCAGGAGGAGCCTGGCTGGGGGGCACAGCATCTGGAGGGACCTGGAGCCATCGACACTACCTGCCACTGCACAGGGCCCAGGGGTGCCTGGATACCTTAAAAGGGTGCTTGGGGTGGGGGGGCAGATGCTTCCTGGAAGCTCTGACACTGACCTAGGCACCTCTCTTATCCTGTCTGGCCAGACTGGGGGACAGGGCGAGAGTCCAGGGACAGAGTCTGGCCTGGTCCCCAGCTGGCGCACAGAGGGAGCAGATGGCATTTCCACACACCACCCTTGGAGTGAGCCATAGGCTCTGGGGAGGAGGGCGAGTAGCCGAGGGGCTTCAGAAGCTCAGGGAGGGCCCGGAGAGATAGCACAGTGGTGTTTGCCTTGCAAGCAGCAAATCCAGGACCAAAGGTGGTTGGTTCGAATCCCGGTGTCCCATATGGTCCCCCATGCCTGCCAGGAGCTATTGCTGGGTGTGGCCCAAAAACCAAAAAAAAAAAAAAAAAAAAGCTCAGGGAGAGAACAGGAGGCCCAGGGTGAGGGCCAGAGTCCCATGAGACAGGCAGGAGTTTGGGTCATGAGTCCGGAAGGTGGTTCAGAGAACGTGGAGCAATTGAGCAGGTGGCTTACAGGGGTGGGTCACCAGGTTTGACCCCCAGCAGAATTGCATGGGCGCCCCTACTCCCACCCCAGCACAGCCAGGTTAGGCACAATGTGGCAGCAGAATGAGCTGTGCTCCCACTGCCTTCCACAGGTCTCTTGAGAAGCAGAGGGGGGAGGCCCCCTGCACACACAGACACACCTACACATGTAGAAACACAGACACACAATGAGACACAAATACACACACCTATACACACAGATACACACACCTACACACGGAGAGACACAGAGCTTGGTCAAGGACGTGAGTAACAGACGAAGATGTTTGTCCCCCTCTGACAGGCATAGGCACACAGAGACACACAGACAGTTTGGTCAAGGACATGAGTCGCAGACAAAGGTATCTGTCCTTTCTGAATGCACACACACACACACACACACACACACACACACACACACACACACACACACACACACACACACTGAGTTTGGTCAAGGACGTAAGTTCCAGACAAAGACACTGGTCCAGTCCCCTCTTAGCAGACCACAAGGACTCACCAAGCCACCTTTGCAAAGAGCTTGCGGAACCAGGGCTTAGTGTATTTAGGAATCACTTCTGGTGGGGCTCAGGGGACCCTATGGGGCCCTGGGGATCGAACGAAGGTCAGCCTCAAAAAAATGAAAGTGCCCTTCCTGCTAGGTTCTTTTTTTTTCTTTCTTTTTTTTTTTTTTTTTTTTTTTTCGTTTTTGGGCCACACCCGGCACTCAGAAATAGCTCCTGGCAGGCACGGGGGACCATATGGGACACTGGGATTCGAACCAACCACCTTTGGTCCTGGATCGGCTGCTTGCAAGGCAAACGCCACTGTGCTATCTCTCCGGGTCCCCTGTTAGGTTCTTGCTCCAGCCCCTGGATTTGCACTGGCTGAAGGCTGCACCCAGAAACACAGAGCGACCAGGCTGCCCAGCCCCAGGCTTACACAAGGGTTTTTAGCTCCCAGAAATGCAGAGCAACAGGTTTTTGAGGTCAAGGAGCCCCGAGCGATGGGCAGAGGCAGCTCTGCCCTCCTACTCTAGGCTGCTCTGTGGGCTCGCCAGCTCCCTGTCTACCACTTCCCACCCCAGCCTGCTCAGCTCTCTGCCAAGCAGAAAGTATAATCAGAGGGGCCCGAGAGATAGCATGGAGGTAAGGCGTTTGCCCTGCATACAGAAGGTCGGTGACTCAAATCCCGGCATCCCATATGGTCCCCTGAACCTGCCAGGAGTGATTTCTGAGCATAGAGCCAGGAGTAACCAAGAAGGTCCCCATAATGGAACCTAGACACCATGAGTGTCTCCATGCTCTCCCTCCAGCCCTCCTCCTTCTCCCCTTTTTATAAAGCCTTTCCCATCCTATATCACTGTTGACCTCCTAGAGGGGCATTCCACAGAGAAACTTAATGTAAGTGAAAGACTTCCCTCGCTTAAACGTTCTTGTCATTGGGCCAAGCAATAGCACAGAGGTAGGGTGTTCGCCTTGCATGAGGCCAACCTGGAAGACCCAGGTTCAATCCCCAGGATCCCATATGGTCCCTTGAGCCTTCCAGGAGAGATTTCTAAGTGCAGAGCCCAAAGTAACCCCTGAGCTCTGCCAGATGTGGCCCAAAACACAAACAAACAAAAATGCCAGCTCTTTGGTGAAGACCTAACATGGTTTGTAGCATTTCAGATTTTCTTTTTCCCTTGGGGGAAATGCTATTACTGGGTCAAAGGACAGGCTCCAGGGTCTCCATCAGAGTGGCTTTTTCACCAAATATACAGACGGTGCTCACCGGCCGCAGCGCATGCTTAGGGAGCTTCCTTCTGCCACTGACTGCTCATTTGAGAACTCCCAAGTGCGTGGGGAAAGGCGAGGAAAGAGTGCCCGATAATCGTCATCATTTGCACTTCTGTGATTGCTATGTAATGTGGTGCAGGCTATTGATCCCGAATATTTTTTCTCGCTAACCTAATTACCGCACCACCGCCAGCCAGCCACAGCTGCGGGAGCGCTCACACCATTTCAGCATCACGGTACGGTCCCTCGGGGACAAGTTTTAAGTCAGTGGAGTTAATATTACGCTTTTAATGCCAAGGCGTGGGGCACATTCAAAGCCAGACGAGGCTGGAGTTGCAATTCCCACCCCCCCAAATGACCCTATGTTTTGGGAAAGGAAATGACCCTTTCCTCATGCAACACAAGGAAAGACAGTCAACCTTGTTTAGCCTCGGTTTCAACTGTTGGAACATTAGAAAATAATGAATTTAGGGCCAGAGAGATAGCACAGTGGTAGGGCATTTGCTTTGCACACAGCTGACCCAGGACAGACCTGAGTTTGATCCCTGACATCCCATATGTCATCCCCCACCCCCAAGTCTGCCAGGAGTGATTTCTCAGAGCAGAGCCAGGAATAACTCCTGAGCATAGTTGGGTGTGGCTCCAAAACAATAAAAAGAAAAAGTAAAGCAGGAGAACACATTTGGTGCTGGGTTTTCTACCAACATAGGCGGCAGCCCTGAGGGTGTGTGGCATTCACACAGGATGCCCAGCTAGCTAACCAACAAAGGCCACACAAATCAACAGAGCTGTAGACCTGTAGGGGCTTGGCAGGTGCAAATGTTCCCTGTCGGTGGGACAGGACAGGACACAGAGGACAAGAGAGGAAGCACCCAGGTCAGAAAGACAACCACAAGGGCATCCGGGCCTCGGGCTGGTTTGGACCCTGAGCCTTGGACAAGTTCAGTTGCTTTGTCCCTTCATCCCCAGAGCTGGGAAAGGAGGGGATCGTCTCTTCTCTCCCAGAGAAATAAAAATGCACCGAAAAGGTAAGCAGCATACAAAAATAATGGCGTCGTCATGATGGGGGACTGGGTCAGGGAGGTGGAACACGAGGGGGGACAGATGAGAGGAAATCACAGGAAGCCACATTCAGTGCCCCCACCTGCTGGCCCTGCAGAAACCCAAGGTGCATCTCTGTGGTGGTGGTGGTGGTGGTGCTCATAAAGATGATGGAAAGTCTCTGTGCAAGACTCATGCCTGCAGAATGAGCTGCAGATGGCTGCGGCGTGCGGGTAACAGCTGGCTGTGTGGATTCAGGCACAGCTGCGGGGAGCAGGCTTCAGGCCCCCCTCAGGTCTGCTGAGCCACCCCTGTCTGACTGGGGGAGGCATTTGGAACTCTAATGCCCTAGGTCAGAAAACTGCCTGTGGGTCCCATTCCAAAAGATAGGACTTAGTGGCATCAGAGGCATATTTCCCTGTTTCCAGGCCACAGGAAGCCCAGTGAGGAGAAGGTTGGCAAATACAGAGCCCCAGGCCTTCTCTCCCCTGCTCATGGCCTCTCAGAGTGCTCGCTGACTTGGGCCTCTTTCACCCAAGTGGACACCAACCTGTATTGACTGCTATGACAAGGGATCTCTGCAACATCTGTGACATTGGTTCCCCCGAAAAGAAAACACCCATAGGGGAAAATAAATAATGGTCACCAGTACTTCCCAGATAGTCTGGTCCTGGCTGATACCTCTGTGGAATTCACAGAAAGGGGACAGGGGCAGAGTTCCCTTTCTGCATGACCTATAGCAGCCCAGTGCCACCCCCTACACCCTCTGAAATAGCACAGCTCCATGACTTGACTTGATCAAAATTCCAAGCTGCCACCTTTGTTTCAGATCTATAGATCCCAGATACCTCAAAATTTTATAGTAGCGTCAACCCAGAAGCATCCCAGGAAATCTGATGGGAAAGCCGCAGAGAAATCTCCCAAGCTCAGGGAGTCTAAACAGTAAACACAGAAGGCTCATCAAGCACCAACCACAACCCGGTAAATCCTTAGACACCCTAGAGAGATAGAATTATTTCAAACTGACCCTTGTTGATCTAAGTTTTGACGGTTCCATTTGCCTTTGTGTTATAACAAGCAATATGAAGTCAATTTGGTTGTGTCTGCAAGGGGCCAGGCAAGCATGGTGGATGGGAGATTGGGGACACTGGTGAAAGGAAGGTCACACTGATGGTGGGATTCGTGTTTGGACATTGAATGCCTGAAGCGACTGGATTCTGAATAACTTGGTAAATCACTGTGTTGTAATAAAAATGAAAGAAAAAAATCTCCAAAAAATAAAATAAAGAGTGACCCATGTGAACATTTTAAAAATGTGACAGGGGCCAGAGCAATAGCACAGTGGGTAGGGCTTTTGCCTTTTATACAGTCAACCCAGGACTGACCTGGGTTTGATCCATGGCATCCCATATGGTCCTCCAAACCTGCCAGGAGTGATTTCTAAGCATAGGGCCAGGAGTAATCCCTAGCTGCGGTGTATTCCCTCCCAAAATGTGACTAAGGTAGGGTTGGAGGGATACTGGGACAAGGCTGGCAGAAAGCAGACACTCCAGAAAAGTGTAGCGCTGGAATGATTTATGCAAGAAACCCTACCCATAACAGTACTGCAAACCATGGTGCCAAAAATCAAATCTAAGAAACTAAAACACAATGGGATTGAGGTTGAGCGCACACTTTGCATGCAGCAAGTCCAGGTTCAATCTCGGGCACTGCAGGGTCCCAAGGTACCATTGAGAGCCACAGCACCCAGCACAGAAGTAGAAATACTTGCCCCCCCCCCTCCTCCAAGGAGCCGGAAATAGAGTCCAGTGGTAGAGCACTTGCCT
This sequence comes from Suncus etruscus, assembly GCF_024139225.1. NCBI lineage: Eukaryota > Metazoa > Chordata > Mammalia > Eulipotyphla > Soricidae > Suncus > Suncus etruscus. The sequence continues at coordinate 10,959,250 of NC_064851.1, read as the reverse complement.
TGCATGAGCAAGGCCCTGCATTCAATCCCCAGCATCACAAAAAATACAAATAGATTTTAAATAGCACAGAGAGAGAAAGTACAGGAGTTAAGATACTAGACTTGGATGTGATGGACCCAAGCTTCAATCCCTTGATCCCCATATATAGCCTAACAGGAATGACCCACCCCCCCCCCAAGCACAGGGCAAGGAGTAAGCCCTGAAATCCACCCCCACTAAATGTGATTCCCAGCTTCCCTCCCCCTCAACAAATAAACAAATTCTAAACTGTAATTGTGTCCAGGGAGATAGCTCAAAGGATTCATGCCCATGGTTTACATGGGGGACCCTTGGGTTCGACCCTGGGGGACTACATGGTCCCCCCAGGACTGCAGGGAGCAAACCCTGAGTCCTGAGTCAGGACTAGCCCTGGAACATGGCCAGGTTTGGCACCCCCCCAAAAAAAATCACCACAACTAAGTGATCAAGGGGACTATATCAACCAGGCTGATCTTGGGAGCTGTGGGTCCCCATCCAGTAGGACACATGTCACCCCCTGTGGCCTTCCATTTGGGCCGGATCTCAGCCAGGTTTCAGCAGCAACCCACCCACTCCGGGAAGCCCTCTGGGGCTGAGTCACCACCCACTCCAGGAAGCCTTCCAGGGCTGAGTCACCCAGTAGTACCCATCCCTGCTGGGCATGTCTCACTGCTTCTTACATGGCCTGGGACTGTCCCAAAATCGGGCAAAATTGGACAGGCAGAGTTCCCTCATCTGTGTGCCATTTCCCTGCAGTACCAGGAGCCTGGAAAGCCCCAGTGACACAGGTCGTGGCTGGGTCTGAGTCTCCAGTGTGAGCTTGCATAGCTGCTCTTTGCAGAGCCAGCTGTGTCCCTGAGACTCACCGCCTGCCCTTGGCTCTGGCTGAGCCGTGAATAGTCATCTCCAGAGCATGTGACCAAAAGTATGCCATGGTCTGGGCTCGCGGGCAGCTGGGCTGCCTGTAAGGACAGGGCATACAGACCTACACTCTGTCTCCTCTCTGCTGCCACCCCTATTTTTTCTGCCCCCCGCCCCCAGAGCATCAGTTAATCTCTTGATAGTCTCAGGAGCTGTGTGGGTCTCCGGTCCAGACAACTGCATGCCCGATGCTCTTTACATACTATCTTGTTGAGTCAGAGCAGCACCATGGTGAAAGTCATGAGGAGGATAGGTGCTACTGTGTGACCTGGAGAAAGTTCTTGAACTTTCTCTGAGCTGCAGGGGTTTCTATTGGTGGGGGAGGTTGGGTCACACCTGGTAGCGCTCAGGGGTTCCTCCTGGCACTGAGCTCAGGAATCACTCCTGGCAGGCTCAGGGGACCATATGGGATTGCCGAGATTCGAACCACAGTCCTTCTGCATGCAAGGCAAATACCCTACCGTTGTGCTATCTCTCTGGCCTCTGAGTTGCAGTTTCTAGGCTATGAAACGGGCACACACACACACACACACACACACACACACACACACACACACACATCCTTCCATCTCTCATTTATCGCTGGCCATGTTCATAAAGTGGCAGACACCCTTAGCAAAATTTGAACGGGTGGTCCCAGGTAAGCCATGATCGCCTCAATCCCTTGTCTCTGCAAGCAAGGGGCAGCTCTGTGACTCCCGGGGATTGGCTCTGGAAGTCACAGAGCTGAAGAGATGGAACCTGGCACAGAGGAGCTGAGCAAGCTGCTCCTCTCACATCAGAAGCCAGGAGGGCACACAGAAGGGACAGACAGGAAGCAGTGAGGACCACAGTCTTCTTATCCCAGGGACCGTGGGTTCCCTGGAGCAGGGTCTAGCCCTACCCTGGCAATAGCAGCATCGCATATCTAAAAGAGTGAGAACTTGGGGAGTAAGGGACTGGTTTTACAGTGAGACACTTGCCAGCAGCCAAGCCCCTGAAGCCAGGGCCAGAGCGATATAGCTAGGCAGGCATTTGCATTGCACGCGGCCAACCTGAGTTCCATTCCTGCATCCCATACGGTCAGCTCTGAGCATCACCTGGTATGTTTCCACCCCACCAAAAAAAAAAAAAAATGCTCTCTTAGAAACCCCAAAATCTGGCTCTAGCATGTTGTTTCTGGAGTCGGGGGTAAGGAGGAGCATGGCTGTCCGCCTGCTTGCAGACTTATGGGGAATCCATGTCTCTATTGGTGCCAGCATTGACTCTGATGCTGATACTGGGGCTGCAGATGACAAGGACAGAGGGTCAAAGACTGGCCCTTGGGGGGACTGAAGGACTGTCTGAGGAAGCAGACACACACCTGGCCAAAAACCCTCTGTTGGTTCTCAGCCAGATGTCAGGCACCAGGAGGTCAGATACTAAATGCTCCTGAGAAACTCAGGTGAAGGGGAGGTGCCCAGGACCCGACCGAAGACCAGAGAACCTGGGGTTCGAGGACGACATGGAAGGCAGATTAGGACTTAAATCTGGGGTGAGAGTCAAGGACACTAGCTAAATGACCTTCCCAACACCACCACAAATGTCTGAGATAGCCTTGATCTCTCCTTCCTCAGACCCAGCAGGGCCGTAAATCAGATCCAGGCGACCGTCTCCACCCCAAAGACAGAGATTCATCCTCTCTACTCACACTGCTCTGCCCGGCTTCAGCACCCACCGGCCTCCACAGCTCAGGGGTTAGAGTTCTGGGAGAAACAAGCTGACCCTGTTTGGAAGGCCCTCCAGGGGAAATAATCAATGCCCAGTTCAAACCAGTAAACAGTCCTCAAGGATCAGAACTGCAAGTCTGGGGCCAGAGCAATAGCACAGCGGAGAGGGTGTTTGTCTTGCATGTGACCATTCCAGATTTGATTCACAGCATTCCATAGGGTCCCCAGAGCCTGCCTGGAGTGATTTCTGAGCACAAAGACAGGAGTAACGAACCCCTGAGTGCTGCTGGGTATGGCCCCAAACCCAAAATAAAGAAATAAAAGAACTGCAAGCCTTGAATATTTCTGTTTCTGTTTCTCTCTCTCTCTCTCTCTCTCTCTCTCTCTCTCTCTCTCTCTCTCTCTCTCTCTCTCTCTCTCTCTCTCTCTCTCTCTCCTCTCTCGTTTTGGTTTTTGGATTCTCACACTATCCTGCATGATGGAGAAGTTTGGGCTACCTAGGGCATCCCCTCTTTCCTTTCAAAACTTCCCAGCCTCAGACCTGTGAGAATTCTATCCAAAAAATAAAACAAAACAAAACAGCAGGGGCTGAAGCGATAGCACAGCAATAGGGCATTTGCCTGGCATGCTGCTTCATCCTGGGTTCGATCCCCGGCATCCCATAAGGTCCCACTTGAGCCTACCAGGAGCAATTTCTGAGACCAGAGCCAGGAGTAGCCCCTGAGTGCTGTAGGATGTGCCCTCCCCCCGCAAAAAAAGAGCAGAAAGTGCAGCGCAAAAGCTACCAGGGTCTGGTGGGGAAGACAGTAGCATGGCCTCTAGCCCCCCCTGCCCTGCCCTGCCCTGCACCTTTCTGCTAAATTAGCTGGGCAGAGGGCGGGGCTAAGGGCTGAAGCTCAGCTCCAAACTGAGAGTCAGTCCCCAGGCCAGGGAGCTCACAGATCTGGGGCCAGGGAGGACAACCAAGCCAGGCAGAAAGGGATAGTGGGCAAAGAGATTCAGGTGGGAGGAATCTTGGAGGACACACAGCCCCCAAAGTGAAAGGCCCTGCTGGGAGCCAGCAAGAAACCTGACCTGGGAGATCATCTGAAGGTGCCGCCCGCCCCGCCCAGGCCTGGAGCAAACTCCATCCTGGCTCCAAAAGAACATCAGCTGCCTTGGCATCCAGGAGGGTCAATTCCTTGCATTTCCCCCTGCCATGCCCTGCCCACAGCCCCTCCCCGTGTGGCTGACCACAGTGGGATGGGCTGGAATGGCACAGGCTGGTCTTGGGGGTGGGAGGGGGCAGTATGTGTGGATCTGGCAGTCTCTTGGCCATGACCCTCTCTGCCCAGGGAAATGTCATGGCTCTCAGGCCAAACTGTGCGACTCAGAGTAGCTTTTGGGGCCCAGAAGTAGCACCAGCATATTGCCACCAAAAGCATCCTGGGACCTTGGCCGCCCTGAGCATCTCGAGGTCAAAGGGCCAGGTTTGAGCAGCAGGAGACCCCCATCCTCCCCCATGGCACTTCATACCAGCGGGTCTGTTCACTTCTGCACCTGTTTTCTGCGGGGATGAGAAGTTCCGCCAGGCAGAGGGAGATAGATGTCAAGGATGCCAAGAAGGCGAATCAACTTTGCCACACCCAGAGTCCTTACCATGCAGCCCTGCTCCAACACTGCCCTCACTACAAGATGCCCTTCACCTAAGCCAGGGAAGCCAGCTTAGGCCTTATAGCACTCAACTGTCAGATGAATCCTGACATCTCCCACTAAGCAGAGACACACAGAAATTCTGCTGACCTGGGGCCTCCAAATGGACTCAGCAAGCCCTAACTTCAGGCATGACTGAGCACACATGAGCTCTTCTTTGTGTTTGTTTGTTTGTTTGTTTTGGGGCCGTGTATACCTAGCGGCATTCAAGGGTTACCCCTGGCAGGTTCAGGGACCATATGGGATGCCAGGAATCGAAGCTGGGTCCGTCTCCGGTTGGCTGTGTGCAAGGAAATGCCTTACTGCTGTGCTATCATTCTGAGTATTTCAACAAATGGATGCTTTCTCTGGGAACTTCAGGGCAAGAGCAGAAGAGAATGAGGCGCCCTGGAGCTCGAAGGAGAACCATGGGAAATAGTTCAAAGCTTGCCCCATAGGCATCCAGAGGAGCAAGAGCATAGGCTAAATCTAGAGTGAAGGGTGGTGTACATTTGATGACTGAAACCCAACTACGAACATTTTTGCAACCACGGCGCTTAAAGAAATTATTTTTTTAATCATAATAAAAGTAAAATAAAATCGAGGATGTGAGACAGCATGCCCAGGGACTAGAAACCCCAGTGCAACCCCATTTTGGAGGAAAGGGCCACTTCCAAGTTAGCTTGATAGGGGCTAACCCTGTCATACAGGGTACAAAGCTGGACAAAAGGGTGGGGCCGGATGGGAGAGAGCAGAGGGTTAGGTAGGACTCAGGTGGGAAAGAAAGAGAAAACAGACTAGGCCAAAGGCAAACAAGGAGTATGGAGGCAGCAAAAGGGAGAAAAGCTGGGGTTTTTTTGGGGGGATGCCCACACCCGGTGACACTCAGGGGTTACTCCTCGCTTGGGGGACCATATGGGACACCAGGGGATTGAACCGAGGTCCCTACTGGGTCAGCCACATGTAAGACAAATGCCCTACCACTGTGCCATCACTCCAGCCCTGGGTTATTTATTTATTTATTTTTTTGCTTTTTTTGTTTGTTTGTTTTTGGGCCACACCCGTTTGACGCTCAGGGGTTACTCCTGGCTATGTGCTCAGAAATCACCCCTGGCTTGGGGGGACCATATGGGACACCAGGGGATCAAACCAGGGTCCGTCCGCCTGCAAGGCAGACACCCCACCTCCAGCGCCACCTTCCTGGCCCCCAGCCCTGGGGTTTTAAGAAATTTTTCTAAGTGCAGACACCCTCCCTTCCCTACCCCCTTTCTTGTACTTCTGCAAGTTCTGACTGTCAAAACCATGCCTACAAACACAGGCTCCAGTACCTGACCAGTTCCATAGACTCACTCTATTGTCAAGAGGTGCATACCACACCATAAAAAATCATGGGTACACGGGCCACGCAGTTGAAAATAGCAATCTCAGAAGGAGAGAGAGGGCCAAAACCTCACCCTGAAGAAGCCACTTCAGTGCAACCACTACCTACAACAATGCCACCATCCTACCCTGCTTCACCAACTCAATCACAGAGCTCTGCAGGGACACCAAACCAACCACAACTTCAGGTATGCCAGTATTCAGGCTGACATCTCCAGGACTTTTTTGTAATGAGTTCAGGCCAATACATGCCCCCCCCCCCCACACACACACACGCGTGTGTGCCTTCCCATACATCCATCCAGAAGCCCTGGCAGACGGAGCCATGCCCCACAAATCCACAATATTAGCCAGAGAGCTTGGAATCCCTGGACCATGCAGACACAAATGTAGCTGTGTGCTAACACCCAATTTTTCCAGTATTGTTATCATAGTAGAAACACAACAATTTCTATGTCAACATAGATTCATAGCCACCTATTGTTCAGAAACAAAACAGAAAATCAACTAGCAACAAATGGCTTAGCAAATCTTCTGACAATGATTTAATGACCCACTGCAAGATACATTAATTTTCATGGATTTTTCTTATTGCACTTCTTAAAAACGATAATTTGAGGGGCCGAGTAGGTAGGGCCTATGCCTTGCATGCAGCCAACCCAGGACAGACCAGGGTTCGATTCCTGGCATCCCATATGGTCCCCCTGAACCTGCCAGGAGTGATTTCTAAGCACAGAGCCAGGAATAATCCCTGAGTGTCTCTGGGTATGACCCAAAAGCCAAAAAAAAAAAAGTTAACCTGATTAACACCTTTAAACAAGCACATAAAGTAAATTATTTTGTGCCTGCCAAAGAATAGGCTTAAGAATGGGGACAATAAAAAAAAAAATGGGAACAATAGTGAAGGGAATTTTACAATTCTTGGAACAAATAAATGCATTATGTAATGCATCCGCTTTAAATAAAGTAATTGATATATTTGTGTTTTATATATATATATATATAAACGAATCATTACAAAGATACATGGATTTCCCCAGCAGAGTCCCCAGAAGGTTTGGCATTCAGACTTGTCTCTGCAAAGGTGCTTACCTAGAGCTGAAAGCTAGTACGGCACATAAGACATATGCTTAATTTTGTTTGGTTTTGGTTTTTATTTGGGGGGGGGGGCACACACCCAGTGGTGCTCAGGGGTTGCTCCTGGCTCTGTACTCAGAAATCGCTCCTGACAGGCCAGGGGAACATATGGGATGCTGGAAATCGAACTCAGGTCTGTCCTGGGTTGGCCTCATGCAAGGCAAATGCCCCTACCACTGTGCTATCTCTCTGGCCCAAGACATAAACTTAGCATGCATCTAACCTGACCTTAATGCCCAGCACCACAAAGTCCCCCCAACATCTCTGGGGTGGCTCAGGGATAATCTTGGCATGGCAGAATCCAAGCAGCACCATATTTTTGGGTCCTCACACTGAACCACAAGCCCTACTTGGTTGAGAATCACAGGTACAACACCCCTCCCCAACCTCGGCCAGGATCCTGAGCACACCTTGGAGGCTCCCCAACTATCCTTTGGGTAGTTGGTTTGTTGGGTTTATTTATTTTGGTCTGGGGGCCAAATAAAACTGGCAATGCTCAGGGGCTATTTCTGACTCTACACTCAGAAATTACTTCTGGCAATGCTCTTGGGACCATATGGAATGCCAGAGATTGAATCCGTGTCAGCAGATTACAGTGTAAGTGCCTTACTCACTGTCCTATCTGTCCTGTCTCTCAAAAATCTTTTTATTTATTTAATTTTTTTTTGGTTTTGGGGCACACCTGGTGACGCTGAGGGGTTACCCCTGGCTCTGCATTCAAAAATCACTCCTGACAAGCTCAGGAGATCATACGGGATGCCGGGAATCGAACCCAGGTCCACTCTGGGTCAGCCATTTGCAAGGCAAATGCCCTACCGCTGTGCTATCTCTCCAGCCCCTCAAAAATGTTCTTATCCTCTCAGACCACCTGCAATACCAAGCCCTCTGCCCAGGGGTCGATCCTGGAAAGGGGCAGATGCTCAAATGCTCGTAAGCCTTTGTCCCAAGAGCCATGGGACTGACTCTTGACTCCCCATAAACAAGGTGGGTCCTGGAAAAATGTCTCTGCAGTGGAGGCTGAACTAGGGACCACCATATTCCCCTACTCTGGCATCTTCATCTGCATTCAGTCCATGGCTATTCCAGGTAGGTGGCAGGAGCGTCCCCTCTTCCTCTAAGTTCACCAAAACCTAGCCTGGACACAGCCCTAGGGCAAGGGCACCCCTTCCTTATCCAGATAATTCAGGGTCTGGCAAGTCCCAGGGAAGGGCCATTTGCTGAGTGAGACCCTTCGGGGAAAGTTGCAGAGAATTGCTCTGAAACGAAGACAATACATGGGATTTGCCAAGGCCGTGGGCTTAGGTGTCCAAAAGAGGAAGAGTAGAGCCACCTGTGTGCACTCCCTTGGGCTTAGCTGCCAGGTGGGGAAGAGAAAAAAGAGAGAGAGAGAGAAGTGAGAGGATGGGGGCCGGAGAGATAGCACAGCGGTGTTTGCCTTGCAAGCAGCCGATTCAGGACCTAAGGTGGTTGGTTCAAATCCCAGTGTCCCATATGGTGCCCCATGCCTGCCAGGAGCTATTTCTGAGCAGATAGCCTGGAGTAACCCCTAAGCACTGCCGGGTGTGGCCCAAAAACCTTAAAAAAAAAAAAAAAAAGAAGAAGTGTGAGGATGGGAGTCAGGAAAGGTGCAGGGCCAGAGGGAGGTGGCAAGGCCCAGGGCAAGGGGCAGCTGTCTGATTCTACCAATAGCCCAATGCTGAGATCAGGAGGTTAGGGGTGCTGACCTGAACACACACACACCAGATTGAAAAACTGAGACTTCCTCTGACATCCTGTGCCCACAGCCCCTGACCATGCCTCATGTGGCAGGCTTGTGTGTCCACACCTGAGCTCAGAGCTGTGAGCCAGACCCTATTTTAAAAAGGGGAGTTTTGAGGGTCCGAGTGATGGTATAGCAATAGGGCATTTGCCTTGCACGTGGCCAACCTCGATGGACGGTGGTTTAAATCCCGGCATCACATATGGTTCCCCGAGCCTGCCAGGAATGACTATTGAGCGAGAGACAAGAGTAAACCCTGAGCGGTCGGATGTAACCCCCCCAAAAAAAAATAAAATAAAATAAAAATAAATACATAAATAAATAAAAATAAATAAAAAGGGGTGTTTGCATCTGTGATGTTGTGAGGGATCCTGCATGGATGGCCCTTGGATTACCCTGGGTAGGGGGTATCTAGAAGTCCCAATGAGACACAGAGAGGAGAAGGGGGTATGGAGACTGAGGAAAAAGATTCAGCATGTTAAAGCGGATGAGAGGAATGGCACCAAGCACCGCCACTCCACACCCTGAGCCTGTCAAAGGCAAGGACAGGAATATCCCCAGGGGAAGTTTCTCTCTGCAGGGAGCACAGTCCTGTCTACACCATCAGAAGGGGATTCTGCTCCCCTCTCTACCACAACACACACAATTAGGGGAGAATGAGTCTCTGCTGTTGGAAGCCACCAAGATCGATGGTTTGTCACAAGGGCATGGTATATCCACACACGGAAAGGCGTGTGCAAATCCCCGAGGTTGCATCAACCCAACCCAATCCAACTGCAACCAGAGCTCAGCACCACAAGCAGAACCTGTCCCTGCCTGGGAGTGGGAATGAGGGAGGCTATGTGGGGCAAGGCCCCTTGAACCAGCCTTTACCCTGCATGAATATTGCCTGTATGACCTATCACCCTACCTTGTGGCTAAAACTGGATTCTACTACTCCTAGGTTCCCCGTTAATTATAGACAGAGAAAGGTGAGGGGTGTTTTTGTTTGGGAGGGGGTCTTTTATATTTTTAAATAATACATTTCAAGCATTTAGCACAGGGATCGGAACCCAAGAATGACTCGATAAATGTTAGCAGCTGTTGTTATGTCTTGAAAATAAACCACAGGGCTCTGGTGAGAAATGTCCATGAAGGTGTCTGCAGAGCAGAAAGACCCTGGGGCCCGGGGAAGGAGACTCACTGTCACCCTGCAGCCTCTGAGTGGCACCAATGACCCCTGAGTTTTTTAATTTTTGGACCACACCCGGTGATGCTTAGGGGTTACTCCTGACTATGTGCTCAGAAATCGCTCCTGGCTTAGGGGACCATATGGGACGCCGGGGGATCCAACCACAGTCCATCCTGGGTCAGGCCATGTGCAAGGCAAACCCCCTACTGCTGCGCCATCACTCCGGCCCCTAATGACCCCTGTTTGTGAGGTGTCCTGCTTCTCCCACTTAGTATGCATGAAATCACTTCACCACTAGACACCTTGCTCCAGTTTTGGTTCTCAGGGCACCAACTCCAGCATGAGTGAATCCCAAAAGCCCCTTGCCCTCCCCTGATCCTGGCACAGGAGGTACAAAGGAAGCTCTGAAGGAACTTGGAGGAATCCTAGGGTGTGCTGGCTCCCTAACATTCAAGCATCCCCCATTCTCCCAGGCCTTAGGACCAGTTCTGTCCTCTTGGGGGCATCTGACCTGGCAGCTCCAGGGTGTGGAAGCCCCATACAATTCCCCCAGCCCCGCCGTTCAGAGGCTGGGTCTTAAGGAGCGGAGGCAGCAGCAGCATGGAGCCTCCCCCACAGCGTGGAATGACACAGGCACCACCATCTTCAGGGACCCATTCAGCCTCAGAAAGCAGACATGGGACACATGCGTGGCAGGCAGACAATGTCTAATGCTGCTCCGGGGCGCCTGCCACCCTGGGATGTTGGAAATGACTGTTGGCTGCAGCTCTTGCATTTAATTTTTCACCACTAAACAGTCATTCGGATCGGCTCACTGCGGTGATGTTCGTGGGTGTGCAGAAGGCTGGATTTGAGCCGGTCCGGGGCCTGATGTTTCTGCTCTAGCCTCAAGCCCCATCGTACCAGGCAAGGGAGATTCTCTTATCACTCCAGGCTCTCACTGATGGGACAGGAGGGCAGGTGAGGTGCTAACCTCAAGGCTAATCACCCCCATCCCTGGTCTCTCAAAGCAATGCTAGGAGCAATCCCTCAGCAGAGAGGCCGGATCACTACCAGTGTGGCCTCGAACTCCAATAAGTATTAAGAAGAAAGATAAAAATCTCGGGCCCGGAGAGATAGCACAGCAGCGTTTGCCTTGCAAGCAGCCAATCCAGGACCAAAGGTGGTTGGTTCGAATCCCGGTGTCCCATATGGTCCCCCGTGCCTGCCAGGAGCTATTTCTGAGCAGACAGCCAGGAGTAACCCTTGAGCACCGACGGGTGTGACCCAAAAACCAAAAAAAAAAAAAAAGATAAAAATCTCACTGATCACTGGGCAGAAGACTTGACCCTGACCTTCTGACAATGCTACTTTGTAAATCCTTCTGAGCTCCATGGAGGGGATTCAGTCCATGTGTTAGGAGGTTACCCTAACATCTGCACACACCTGGGGAGGCTCGGGATCCCCCTGTATCTAGGAGGAGCAAAACCGTGTTCTTTCTACCCAGAGGAGAACACACACCGGGTGACCCCCACTCCTGGTGTGGAAATCTGAGCTTTCTGTGATGGTCATTGCCCGGGGAACAACCTGGCTGGTCCCCTTGAACAAACCACACTCCTCTTTTAGAAGCCCATATTCTGGGGCTGAAGCAATAGCACAGCAACGGGGCCTTTGCCTTGCACACAGCTGACCCGGGTTCGATCCCTAGCATTCCATATGGTCCCCAAACCTGCCAGGAGCAATTTCTGAGCAGAGCCAGGAGTAGGAACCCGAGCGCCGCTGGGTGTGGCCTAAACACGAAAACAACAAAAATGAACCCAGAGGCCCCAACAACAGGTGCTCCACAACCTGCCGGTCCCTCTTCTAGTCCAGTTTCCCCGGATAAGACAGCTGACTCCCTGACTCCTTTAACGCTATGAAGCTCTGACATCGAATCCAAGTCCCCTCAAAGCACCTGTGTCCCCTCAGAACCAGGAAGTGGGCTCCACCCAGAGGTGGCCACATCTCAGAGGGCTGCCAGGACACATCTCTTCCCTTGGATGAGAAAGCGGGATCTGCACCCCACCCCATCACACCTCTGGGCGGGGGTGCTGACGTGTGTTGAGGGAAACCCAGTCTCCCATGGCAGAAAGCAGCGCTGCAGTGAAGCAGACAGGATTGGGGGCGGGGGGAGAACCTGTCTGGGGCCCACACGCCTGTGCATTCACACATCAAACCAGACCCGACAGCTGTCACTGCCCCAGCCATCATCAAGCAGTCATCCTGGTGTACTGTGAGAGAGGGCAGGGGAGGGCTGCAGCCGGGGTGCCGTGATGTTTAGTCATCCACAAGGATTCTGGGGACAGCCATCCCCCGAGAAAGGACCCAGGGACCTTTCTGTCCAGTTGGGACCTTGATTTGAGGCAGTCAGGCGGGAGCCAGGACCTGAGTTTTTGGCCCTGCTTTTGCCGCCGGCATGCTGTGCTCTTCTGGACAAGTCATTCTCCTCCTCCTCCTCCTGTTTCCTCATGTGTCCAAGAAGAGGATTTTAAAGGAAAAGCTCCTGTGCCCATAAGGAAGCCTGGCAGTGCCATGAACGAGGCAGCCAGGCTGCGGAGATGATGTCAATAGAGAACAGGCTGGGCCGGAGTGATAGCACAGCAGAGAGTGTGTTTGTCTTGCATGTAGTCCACCCAGGTTCAAACCCCCGGCATCTGATTTGCTTCCCCAAGCCTGCCAGGAGAGATTCCTGAGCGCAGAGCCAGGAGTAAGCCCTGGGTGCTGCTGGGTGTGGCCCACAAACAAAACAAACAATCAACAACAACAAAAAGCACAAGTCCTAGGATAGATTCCTGGCTCCGCATGGTTCCCTGAGCAACCCTGGGAATGACCCCAAGCACCATGCTAGCAATGCTAGCCTCTGAGCACTGCTAGATATGGCCTTCAACTAATCAAGTCAAATCAAATCAGTCTCTAGAAGCCTCGTGCCTGCCAGCAAAAGACACTGCTGTCCTGACCAAGCTGAAACATAGGGCCCAGAAGGCAGAGCTGCAAGGTCCAGATAAGAAGCAAGCAGGGCTCTCTTGGAGTGGTGGAGAAACTTCCCACCTCTTATTTTAGAAGAACTGGTCACCCTGGTCAGTGTAAGTCCTGCCTAAGGCAGCACAGATCCTGGAGGCGGGAGATCTCGAGACAAGGACAAGATCACAGCTTCAACCTTGGCTGCACCTCAGAAAGCCCTGGAGAGCTTTCACCATCCAGATGCCAGGACTCAGTCCAGACCCATTCAAGACAGAATTCTGGAAGCTGAACACCCAGCAACGGCATATTATCTTTGTCTCTACTAGGACTCCAAAGCGTGGAGAAGATGGAAAGGGTTCCGAGCTGAGAGAGAGAGAAAGGAAGAAAGAAGGAAGGAAGAGAAGAGTGGAAGGAAGGAAGGAAGGAAGGAAGGAAGGAAGGAAGGAAGGAAGGAAGGAAGGAGGAAGGAAGGAAGGAAGGAAGGAAGGAAGGAAGGAGGAAGGAAGGAAGGAAGGAAAGGAAAGGAAGGAAGGAAGGAAGGAAGGAAGGAAAGGAAGGAAGGAAGGAAGGAAGGAAGGAAGGAAAAAAGGAAGGAAGGAAGAAAGGAAAAGGAAAAAAGAAAAGAAAGAAAGAAAGAAAGAAAGAAAGAAAGAAGAAAGAAAAAGAAAGAAAAGAAGAAAGAAGAAAGAAAGAAAGAAAAGAAAGGAGGGAGGGAGGGAGGAAAGAAGGAAGGAAGGAAGGAAGGAAGGAAGGAAGGAAGGAAGGAAGGAAGGAAGGAAGGAAGGAAGGAAGGAAGGAAGGAAGGAAGGAAGGAAGGAAGGAAGGAAGGAAGGAAGGAAGGACAGACACAGGAGACCCCACACGCAAGCACAGGCAGAAAGACAGATTACAGAGCTATACCAGAGATTCAGGCGCAGGTGTACACAGGGTTGTCCACAGGTATCACCAGACACAAACGCTCACTCATATCACAACTCAGAAAGAGACATGCTCACGTGGTCAATCACATGGGCACTCAGAAGTACATTTACAGGTGTGAATGGGCACACATACACACTATACCAGGTACACCGGCACAGACAGGCACACACACACAGAGCTATGGGCGCAGGCTCATATATATGCCCACACGTGTACACCCTATGCAACTATGCATCAGGTACACAGATGCACAGACAGAGATACATGTGCCCAGGGAGACACACACATACACACACACCCACACACATCTGCAGACATACACACAGAGGCACAAAGGCACACCCAAGAATTCTCACAGATACACATAGGAACACACACAAGTACACACAGACACAGAGGCACAAAGGCACCCACACAGACGCACACATGAATAAGCAGACACATGCATGAACAAAGACACACAGATGCACAGATACGGACACCAAGGTGCCCTGGATTATGTCAGTGAAACCCCGAGATCCATCGCTCCATACCTAAAGCATCAAGGCCACATTCTGCGGAGAGCCTGGAGGTTGGGGGGGGGGCGGGTAACGGGCCAACATCTCCAATGGGGGGGTTCCTTCCACACGCTCAGATCCGACAGATCCTTTCCCGGAAAACTGGCCTGTGACAAGTGTCCATCCAGGGCCGGTTCTGCTGGAGGAGGGCTCGGCAGTGAGCTGGGTTCAGAGGAGCCAAGGGTGGGTTGAGGGGGGCAGAATCCCACTGTAACTGGGGTTGTGCGTGGCAGAGATGACTCCGGCACATCCCTCATGTTAATGTCGTCCAACTACCCGTGTACTGCAATTACTCCGCATCGATTTTAAAGCCGACTTAGCACAATAGCGGCCTCTAATTTGTAAGCAAAACCACGGCGGCATAAATCAAACTGTTAGGGGGAACGCCACTGCCGCATGCTAATGGCGAGTTAATAGACAGGGGGGAGGGCACCCCGGACATGGGGCCCCTGCGGGCTCTCTGGCGTCCACCCCACCCCACCCCGCACCACAGGGCAGCACTCCCTGCCTCTCCAGCCACATGTGTTTCTAGTGTCTCCGCTGCCTGGGTCAAGAGGCTGGATGGAGCTGTGGTTCAGGCCTCTCTGTGAGTCAGGAAGTCAGGAGCCCGGCATGATACCAGCTTGTGATTTGCAGGCAAAGCTATAAATCGTGAAAGAACTAGGACTGAAGAGACAGCCCTGGCAGGGCTGCTAGCCCTTACCAGCAATGACTATTCCTTGGAAACCTGCTTTACTTTTATGCAAGAGGAGAGGGCTCCTACCCAGTGGTGCTCGGGGCAACTCCTCAGTGCTCAGAAAACCATAGGCTCAAACTTGGGAGTGCTCTCCTGCAATGCATGAGTTCCAGCCCTTTGAGCTATCTCCACTGCCCAGGACCCACTGTTTCTATGTTTTAGGAGGTGGGATGGGGTATTGAGCCATGCCCAGCTGTGCTAGGGTTTCATCCTGGCTCTGTGTTCAAGGATCATTCCTGATATAGCTCTGGGAATCAAACATGTGTTGGCTGCAGGCAAGGTAAACACACTGTCCACTGGACCATCTCTCTGGCCCCTAGGATCCAGTATTTTTTTTGTTTGTTTGTTTTGGTTTTGAGTCATATCTGGTGGTGCTAAAAGTTACTCCTGGCTCTGCACTCAGAAATTACTCCTGGCAGGCTCAGAAAACTACATGGGATGTGGGGGATCAAACACGGTTTGGCTGCATGCCAGGCAAACACCCTCCCCACTGCCTTGAATTCAATATTTCTTTTTGTTTGTTTTTTGTTTTTGGGTCACACCCAGCAGCGCTCAGGGGTTACTTCTGGCTCTACACTCAGAAATCGTTCCTGGCAGGCATAGGGGACCATATGGGATGCTGGGATTCGAACCACCAGCCTTCTGCATGCAAGGCAAACACCTTACCTCCATGTTATCTCACCAGGCGCTGGATTCAGTATTTCTTTTATTTTTCTTTATTTTATTTTATTTTTTGGGGGGTCACATCCAGCAGCGCTCAGGGGTTCCTCCTGGCAGGCACGGGGGACCATATGGGATGCCGGGATTCGAACCACTGTCCTTCTGCCTGGAAGGCAGACACCTTCCCTCCAGGCTATCTCTCTGGCCCCGAGGACTCAGTATTTCTTAAAATTCCCTTGGTTCAGTACATTTTTGGCAGGAACACAACCTGCCTAGATATGGAGTCGAGAATGGGTCTCCACTCACCCACCTCCCAGTGATGCCCTGATAGTGTTCAGAGTGGCCTCACTTCCAGGTGTGTCCACATGGGGAGTGGCAGCCAGGGTTAGGGAACAGAGATATGGTCAAGACC
The DNA here is from genome assembly GCF_024139225.1 of Suncus etruscus. NCBI lineage: Eukaryota > Metazoa > Chordata > Mammalia > Eulipotyphla > Soricidae > Suncus > Suncus etruscus. Next base: position 10,943,240 of record NC_064851.1, on the reverse strand, counting down.
ACAGACCCTGTGTTAACCTCAGCTCCACTAGGTACTAGGAATGCAAGCAGAGTGGGGGGGGGGGGTACTGGAGGGGTGGGAGGTATTATTGCTGGTGAATGCCCAGGAAGTTTTCACTTCTCAGGGTACTTTGCAATCTACCAAGTCAGGGCTTCAAAGTGAGCCATCTACCCAAGGCCAACTAGCCAGCACCTGGCTGCAGCAGGGCGGGCCTGGGTATAGATACAGGAACCCCTATTCAGACCCTGCAGCTTACCAGGACAGTTATGGCCATGCACCTCCATCCTGTATCCCTGAGGGAGGGGGTAGGCAGATTGTGTCTCCTGTCCCATCACATACATATGTTCCCTTACATACATGCAAGGCCCCATCTCAATTTCAGCACAACTGAGCCACCCAAGGTATCCTAACACATCCTTCCCCCCCAAATTAGGCTTCCCACCCCTCGTGGCCCAGCTTTGGGAGGGGATTGGGAGCAGAGATCCACACCCCGCACTACTAGCCTGGGGCTGTGAAGAGAAATATGAGGCTGTTTTCTTTCATGACCCAGATTCCAGCCAGTTGCAGGCGGTACCCACAGACAGCAGAATGCGGCCCTGGGGCAGTGATGTCTTAATCACCGAGAGGGGCCTTGCCTTAGCGTGGACCATCTACTGAGGCTAAGTTGCTCTCTGCGGCATTTCTTCCTCCCCGTCCCCTTCTCCTCTGTCTCCTCCCTTAGAGGCTCCCTTTTTTCTTTGCTTCTCTTCCACCAGAACCCCAAGTGGCTCCACAGACAAGAATGACCCCAAGAGCCAATCCACTTGCAGGTGTCCCTAAGCAGAAACACCCCCCACCAGCACCCACACCCACACCAAGTCCTGAGTACAGAACTTATGCAGCTCCTGGGTGCTGGGCTAATGCAGGCCGTTGGGTACTGAATTAAGTCCATCTGTCAGAAAATAAAAAGTTAATGTGGGAAGTGTAGCTTTTGGGAGCTTTCAACCTGGAAAACAAGTGAAAAGGCTGAAAGTTGGGATGGGAGACTGGGGCACAGGAGGGTCGTATAACTGGTTATCTCTGTGCTTTCTCCCAGATAAACCCACTTTAGAGACCTTAGGCCCGAGTTCCGAGTTCCCCGGTGTAGAGACCCTTCGATATGTGCTGGATTCCCCTAACTTGGTTAGCACAGACAGATAGGCAAAATGTCTGTCGAATTCACCCTTATTCTTTTAAGGACCTCTGGTTTAAGGCAATAAATATGGAATGAGATCAAGCACACACACACACACACACACACACACACACACACACACACACACACACACACACACACACACACGCTTTTTTCTCTCAGATCTGTCTCACTTTCTCAGTTCAGCGTGATGACCTTGCTTCAGTTCTATTCACCCAGGGCATGTTCACACTCAGGCCCCAACACCAGAGTTCCCAGGGCACCCTGAAAGCATACACTGCCGTCCTCAACTGAATGGGGGGGTCCCCTTCCTCAACTCAGAATGAGGCAGGAGATACAGAGGTCACACCCCAACCTGCCAGATCAAATGGAAAAGTGACCCTCCTACATTGAGGGTGTGGGGTCTGAAAACAGACAGCCACACCCTCGTTCTGACCATCTGCTCCCCCTCATTGCCCATGCAGGCAGCAGCCACTCCTTAACCACTACCACCAGCACCACCACCAACCCAGCCCGAACACACGAACACATGTCTAGGGCCGAAAACAGGCTGAGAACAGGTGATGGTCTCTGCGAAACTGTTCAAGCTACTTTGTGAGTCAACCTGTAAAAAGCAAGCTGCTGTTTCGTGTTTGTTTTGTTTTGTCTTAGGGGGCCTCACCCAGCAGTGCTCAGGGCTTAGGACTGATTCTATGTTTAGGGGTCACTGCTAATCAGGGCTCAGAGGACTAGCTGGGGTGCTGAGGAGTGAACCCAAGTTGGCCACATACCTGCTGCCCTACCTGCTGGACTATTCTAGCTCCAGTCCCTAAAACTAGTACTCACAGGGCTGAGGATGCCCTCAAGCAGTGCCGGGGCACCTGAAGGCCCGAAATACTGATCCAACTAGATAATGTATGACTTGGAAGCCAGATTGGCAGTGCTGAGGACCTCCTGGGCCACCCAAGTAATCATGGAGGCCGCCAGAAACACATCCAGTGGTGCTGAGACAATCCGGTACCCAGGGTGAAGCTGGGTCCCACATACTCCCCTTCAGCCCTGTGCTTCCTCCAGCCCCTCTCCACACCAGGAGCTAAGGCTTGGTGAGGTCTGGAAGGCAAAGGGCAGCAGTACTAATCCACCTCACCTGTCTATCTCGAAAGCCAGTGCTTTCTAGAACCTTCCACTGCCCAGGAAAGCAGATGGTGGACAGGGGAAAAGCAGGGACAAGGCAGGGGACAGCGGTGATGGAGGGAGTCCTCCTTGTGGGCTCCCATTATCTCTCCTTCCCAAAGGCAAATGTCTCCTTTAGTTTTTGTTTTTGTTTTTTGGTTTTTGGGTCACACCAGGCAGCGCTCAGGGGTTACTCCTGTTCTTTGCTCAGAAATCGCTCCTGGAAGGCTCGGGGGACCATACAGGATGCCAGGATCCAAACCATGTCCTTCTGCATGCGAGACAAATGCCCTACCTCCATGCTATCTCTCGGCCCCTTCTTTAGTTTTTTCTTAAACTTTATTTACTTAATGACTGATTGATTGGTTGTTGGGCCACACCTAGCGGTACTCAGGGGTCACTCCAGGCTCTGCACTCAGAAATCACCCCTGGCAGGCTGGGGAACCATATGAGATGCCAGGAATCGAACTGGGTCCCTCCCGGGTTGGCTGCATGGAAGGCAAACGCTGTGCTATCTCTCCGGACCTCAAATGTCTCTTCTGGTGTGCTTTCCCAACAATGCCCACTTTGGATTAGCCCTTTCCTCCCTTTCTCCTTTCTTTTCTCTCTCTCCTCCTCTCTTCTCTCTCTAGCTCACCTTCCTCCTCCCCTTCTTCCTCTCCCACTTTTTTCTCTCCTCCCCCCCCCCTCTCTAATAGCCACCCTGCCCAAAAGAAAATGCTCCTGCTGCCTCACAGACAGACAGACAGACAGCCTTCAGAGAAGCCAGGCCCTGGTGTCTGAACATCCTCCATGGGGCGGGGTCAGGAGGTTGGTGTGCAGGCATCTTCTGGGGGTCCACAAGGAGAGATGTCACAGGACAAAGGGGAGACTAAGAAGGGACAAGGAGCCCAAGGCTGAGAGAGGAGCCCCGCCAAGGATGAGGTGCATGGTGGGACTCAATCCCATGTGGTTCTGTGGGGGTTTCCCTGGGAACGACTTTGGATGTCCACTGAGCCCCAGGAAGCCGCAGGGCCTTACACGGGGTCCTCTCACCTGCAGATTTCACTAGGGTTCCCTCACCTAAGAGACCGTAACTTGAGGGTCCCCTTACCTGCAGCCTTCTCTTAGAGTCCTAGGCCCACTGGCATTCCCAGGGTCTTGCATCGCCAAGCTGTTCCAGCCCCTCCACAGAACTCCCTAACAGTTGTGTCTCCCCTGAACACCCCAAGAACACCAGTGCTCCTGGAAGCCTCACTAGATGTTCTGGGGTGCCCAGGCTCAAACATGCACAACTCCCAAAGAAGGCTGAAAGCAGGAGAGTCCCCCAGCCCTGACCCCCCAAACCCCCATCCAACAAGGGCCATACTCCAATCTGGGAGACAGGTGAAATAGGTCATCTCTGAGGGTGGAGTAGGGGAGGGGTCCGGATAAACTCTGCCCAAAAGCCCAAAAGCCCTCACTCCTGCCCATCAGGCCTGGGGATGGGGCTGAGTCTGGGGGGGGCGGGGTAGAGTGAGTGGGGGAGTGTTTCAGGCGGGGCTTTCTGCATCTTCTCTATAAGGCCTCTGGTGGAAGGCAGAGGAAGGAGCCTGGCAGAGATGTCCTAGTGTCCTAAATAAAGCTGGGGGGCAGGGTAGGGGGTGTGCATATGTCCTCCAGTGACCTCATAGCATCTGGGGTGTACCACTGGAGGTGGAAGGGCAGAGGGAAAAGATATCCCCTCTATAAACAAACCACCTCCAGCTTGGGGCCTCTCAAACATGGGGAAGGGCCCCCCAGAGAGGGAAGGGAAGATCCAGACAGCTGCCCTCATTTCTAGAAACTTTTCGCATGGACACCCTGAAACCAGACCTTCAGGGGGTGGGGTGGGGTGGGGGCTGGCAAGTTTACAGAAACCCAATGAAGCACACTGGGAGGCAGGGAGGGGTGCCAGACATCCCTACCCTGGGCAGGTGAGGGTCCTCAGAAATCAGAGCAGACTCAAGAGTGAGGGTAGGGGCAGGGGCGAGGGAGGGTGTCCTGTGCTGCAGGCTTCTCTGCTGATTTCCTCACTGGGCACCAAGTGAGAGAGCAGTGAGGGGTCAGGGGCTGGGCCACCCTCCATGAAAGGGGTGCAGAGATGCCATTGAAGGGACCTGGAGTGGGGACAGGGGGAACAGCCCAGACGCGGATGAGGGGGTGAGGGAAGCAGGAAGGAGGGAGGCTGGAGGGCGGAATGGGAACAATGGGGAATTGGCACAGACAGAAAGGCACAGACAAAGGACGGAGCCACCAGGCAGAGCAGCGTGTCAAACTGGGTGCCGGGAGAGAAGGTGCTTAATAAAGCGATCCGCCCCCTCATTACCTGCTGCTGACAGCCAGAGAGCAGTGAGGGGAAGGCTGGTCCCCACAATCTGCTACACACACCCCAGGGGCTTCCGGCACCTCTCTGGGTGGGCCGGGCAAAAGCTAAAGGCTGAGCCATCCTCCCCGACCTGGATCCTGAGACCTTGCAGAGCCATCGGGAAGACCCTGGATTCCAGGCCTGTGCCCCCGGCCCCCAGCCCAGGCAGAAGGGATAAGGAACAGAACTCTTGGGGCTTCCTCGAGGTCTTGCCCTTGGTTCCTCTCAAGGCGGCCACAAGAAAGTTCCTGATTCTTGGAACACAGAAAGGGAGTCAGAGACAGGAGTAAAAATGGGGGGAGAAGGGGAACAGGCCAAAGGTCTAGTTCACATATGCAAGGGACAGCTGGACCCCAGAGCATTGCCCGGAGTGACCTACACAGCCCACAACCCCAGGTGTGACCAAACACACACACACACACACACACACACACACACACACACAGTCTCTCATTCTCTCTTCTCTCTCTTCCTCTCTCTCTCCTTCTCCCCCATCTCTCTCTCATCAAACAATCTCAGTGCTCCAGCTCTAAGGGAGATGAACTGATTCAAGTTTAACCAAAGGCCTGTCCCTTCTAGAAACTTCCTTGCACTCCTGTGCTTCTAGAAACTGAAGGAGATGGTGGCAAGGTAACCAGGCACCCCAGGAATGTGGAGGACTACCCCCAGGTACTGGAGGATCCCCTGATCCCAGCCCTGGGAGAGGGTGATGAGAGGGTGACAGAAAGGAAACCAGAGCATGAGAATCCTGCAGTGTCTTTGGGGGAGTGAGGGGGGAATCAGAGCTGCTGGGGAAGGAGGAGGAAGGAAGGAGGAGGGAGAGGGAGGGAGGGAGGGAGGGAGGGAGGGAGGGAGGGAGGGAGGGAGGAAGGATGGAGGGAGGGAGGGGGGAGGGAGGGAGGGAGGGAGGAAGGAAGGAAGGAAGGAAGGAAGGAAGGAAGGAGGAAGGAAGGAAGGAAGGAAGGAAGGAAGGAAGGAAGGAAGGAAGAAGGAAGAAAGAAAAGGAAGGAAAGGAAGAAAGGAAGAAAGGAAGAAAGGAAGAAAGGAAGAAGGAAAAAGGAAAGAAGAAAAAGAAAGGAAAAAGAAGAAGAAAGGAAGAAAGGAAAGAAAGGAAAGAAAGGAGGAAAGGAAGAAAGGAAGAAAGGAAGAAAGAGAAAAGGAAAGAAAGGAAGAAAGGAAGAAGGAAGAAAGAAAAGGAAGAAAGAAAGGAAGAAAGAAGAAAGAAAGAAGAAGAAAGAAGAAAGAAGAAAGAAAAGAAAGAAGAAGAAGAAAGAAAGAAAAGAAAGAAAGAAAGAAAGAAAGAAAAGAAAAGAAGAAAGAAAGAAAGAAGAAAGAAAGAAAGAAAAAGAGAAAGAAAGTAGAAAGAAAAAGAAAAGAAAGAAAAAGAAAGAAAGAAAGATGAAAAAAAAAAGAAAGAAAGAAAGAAAGAAAGAAAGAAAAAGAAAGAAAGAAAGAAAGAAAGAAAGAAAGAAAGAAAGAAAGAAAGCACTTTCTGGCAGACTTTCAGCCCATCCTCCACCAGGCGGGCAGAGGGGGCAGGGAGGCTGGTGGGAGCAGGGAGGGAAGGGGCCTCCTCTCTCACTCTTGCTTCTCTTTGGCTGCCATAAATGGTAAGGAACGGAGCACTTTGTGCTCTCAGCTCTTCCCTCCGTGCACGGCTCCCTTCTAGACCCTCCCCCAACCCTCCTGAGGCCCCCCATCTCCTCTGCAGGGGGTTCCCCCAGACCAAGAGGGGGCATCCTTGGTAGCTCAGCCATCACAGCCCTCTCTTGCATGGTCTCTCTCTCTCTCTCTCTCTCTCTCTCTCTCTCTCTCTCTCTCTTCTCTCTCTCTCTTCTCTCTCTCTCTCTTTTCATGGGCCTGACCCCACTGTCTCTCTAATTGGGGTTCCTCCCTGGGAGAGCCCTCCCTGCCCCCCAAAGGACAGCCAGGGACTACCAAGGGGTGCCACTCTCCCAAAGGCTCCTTTTTCCCTCCAGCTCTGCAGACCCTACTCCCACCCTCCAGCCCTCAAGCCCCCAGTACAAACAGACTCGCTCCCAATGCTCATGGGCCCAGAGAGACATGCACCCCTTCATGCCCCATTCTCCCATGCTTATTAAGTCCCTATACAGCAGGGAGCTCAAAGGCTCTCACTGATTTTCTTCCCCAAGTCCCCATGTAAGCAGCAGTGACTGCAGAAACAGCACCTTGGGGAAGGCTCTCCCCTAGCATGCTGTCAACCCAGCTCCAATCCCTGGCACCACCCCTAAACTCCACAGGGTCACAGAGCTAAGAACAGCCCCTTCAGACAGGAGTTACTGAAGGGACTCCTCACCTAGGTGCCAGGTCCTTAAAGGCAGGGAAGTGGTCCCTTCCCAGGGTTCTGCAAGATTGGCCCTTCTCCCTATGGGGTGTCACAAGCCAAGGGGTTCATTCCCTGATTGGTCACTGAACACACCTCGAGGAACTCAGAAATTCAGGGCTACAAGGAGGTATGGGCCCTGAACCCCAGTCCCCAGCAGACCCCTAGCAGTTACCAAGTTCGGCTGTACACAAGACAGCCAGGCCAGGATCCAAGGCGTGGAGGCCTCAAAGTATCCTGCCTCTGGGGTGCCAGCAGGAGCCTCACTTCACAGGGTAACTACACAGATTCGGAGAGCCTGACAGCAGTGGTCTCTGACCATGAGGGACTGACCTACCACTAAAGGGGTCGGAGGCTCAGCCTCCCCATCTGCTCTGACCTGGGCCAAGACAGGATACCTCTTAAGGGGGTCAAGTCCCAGAAGCAGCATGCATCTGGCATGCGGGGACCCAAGGTAATCCAGCAGCATCTGTTGTTTCTGGCCACCCCCCTTCTGTGGTGCTCAGAGTCCTGCTTTTCCTTCAAGGATTCTCTCCCAGTTAGAGAAAATGGGGACACTGGTGGCAGGAAATGTGCATGGATGGGTACTGGACATTGTACAACTGGAACTCAATCGTGAACAACTCTGTGACTGTGTATCTTGTGGTAATTCAATTAAAAAATTCATTAAGAGGCTAGAGTGATAGCACAGCAGGTAGGCCATCTGCCTTGCATGCAGCTGACCGAGTTTCATCTCTGGCATCCCATCAATCCCCAAGACTGCTAGGATTAATTTCTGAGCACAGAGCCAGGAATAACTCCTGAGCACCACTGAGTGTGGCCAAAAACAAACAAGCCAAAAAATTATTTTAAAGAAAAAAAAAGGCAGTGATAGAGTATAATGGGAAGGGTACTTGCTTTGCACATGGTGACCTGGGTTCCATCCCCATCATCCCATATGGTCCTCTGAGTCCTGCCAAGAGGGATTCATGAGCACAGAGTTTAAAGCCAGAGCCTATGGCCTTGATCTATGGCCTTGACTACTGCAGTTTTGGTCACTCGGTTCCAAGTGTGGGCATGACCAGTCAGGCCCACTCTCTTGGAAATTTGTGGAGATTGAGAGTCCTCCACGGCAGGAACTGAGCACCCCTGTAGCCAGTACCCCTGCACTCGGATGGAACTCAGGAAGCTGAGCTCAGGAGGGGCTCTGGCTAAGGGTCTGAGGCACGGCCAGAGCTCTGCTTTCCTTCCTCACTAACTTCCTCTGCGAGGCCAATGGCAGTGGTTGCTGATACCACACAAAGGGGGAGGAAAGCCAGGCAGGCCAGTGAAAGTAAGGGCTAACTGCTCCTGATTTGTGCCCCTAAGTTAGCCTCAAGGATGGACAGTGCCGATGTTCTCAGAGTCCATGCATATCCAGAACCCACAGAGAAAGCAGGGTGCTTTAAAGTGAGGAGGTCAGGGGTGGGAGATGATACAGTGGGTAGGATGCTTATCTTCCATGCAGTCAACCTGGGGTTCCATCACTGGCATCTTATATGGTCTCCCAAGCCTGCCTGAGTGCAGAGCCGTGAGTGATGCCTGAGCATCGCCACGTATGACCCAAAGAAAATCAAAGCATATGATAATTAAAAAAAAAATAAATTAAGGAGGATAGCCTAGACCTGAAGCTCTGAACTCCCACTAAAATCTGGCTACACACACATACACACACACACACACACACACACACACACACACACATATCCTCACTTAATGCTGTTGACAGGTTCTTGGAATCTGTCATCCCAGGGAGTGAAACGACCTTTAACAATAGCAGGTTCTCAAATAACGTCATTTTGTTCAACATGGGCCAGAAACTGGGTTTTGGGATTTTGTGGTTTGTTTGTTTTTTTTAAATATATTTTTTTTTGTTTTGGCCTTAATGTTATGAGGATGTTGAACAAAATGTTACTCCAGCAGCTGCAGAGTCTATACATAAACATATAAGGAAACCAAAATACTGTGCATGTGTCCAGATGTGCTGGCAGACACATGTGTGTGTGCGTGTGTCATGCGTGGTGTGTGTGTTGTGTGTGTGTGTATGTGTCCGGGGTGGGGCACACCTGCTCACGGTAGCTTTTGAGGATTGAAGGTGCTTGAAAAATGTGAGTGAAAGGGAGTTCAAAGAGAGAAAATCTTAAGTGCGGGAGGAACATACGGCCAGAGCATTCAAGCCTGCAGTCATGAGGTGAGAAACGCTGAAATATTCAACAGCACGATTCACAAGGGTCACAATGTGAGGAAGATGTGAGAATCAAGACTTGCAAAAGTCCAAGGTTAGAAATAAAAGCCCTTAGGGTCGGACAACTGCCTTGTATACAGCTGGCCCAGGTTTGATCCCTGAGCACCCCCAGGAGTGATTCCTGAGCCCAAAGTTAAGATGTTACCCCTGAGCCCCGCCAGGCCTGCCCCAAAACAAAAGAATACCCTCTCACTAAAAGCACAGAGCACCCAGAAAACTGGGAAACCTTTGCCCAAAATGTCCCACTAGCCCAGGAAAGTTCTGAGAGTCTGTGGAAGGTCTTTCCATTTTCTCTGAGCTGGAACTGGTTGTTGAGATGGGTCAGAAATAGCCAAAGACCTTTATGCAAAGGTGGGAACTCTGGTTTCATGAGCACAGGTTCACCTGATTGGCAAGTTCAGGGCTCAGACAAAACACTATTGAGTCCCAGAGAAAGTCTAGACTTGGGGCTTTCATCAACCTGGTAGCAAAACCCAAACCTGTCTCTTCCTCGGTGATCTGGGGCATAATCCCTCGTCTCTAGGAGTTTCCATGTGCTTGGAGGCAACCTAGGAACTACCCCACCTCGCCTTGTCATCTACTTCACAGAATGAACTCAGTAAAGGTTACTCAGGGCAATGCCCAGCACAGGCTTGACCACCTGCTCACAGGACCCTTAGCATCGGCGCTGGGGCTAGAAGGTCCTCCTTCAGGGCCTCCACCTTTCCTGAACGTTGTGTATAGGAGTTCCATGAACTGGGATACAGGGGGAGAAGGGGAGGTGGCAGAGGATGGAAAAATCCCAGGCTCATAAATAACAACAGATCTGCATGGATAAGAAACCAAATTTGGGCCCGGAGAGATAGCACAGTGGTGTTTGCCTTGCAAACAGCCGATTCCAGGACCAAAGGTGGTTGGTTTCGAATCCCGTGTCCCATATGGTTCCCCGTGCCTGCCAGGGAGCTATTTCTGAGCAGACAGCCAGGAATAACTCCTGAGCACTGCCGGGTGTGGCCCAAAAACAAAACAAAACAAAAAAAATAAGAAACCAAATCCGTGGGACATGCATGTTCATGAATAGGAACACCAGACTTTGGATATGCCATGACAGTTGCTTTCCCAACTGAGTCACAGATTTGAGGCCAAATTCAATCCAAATTTCAACAAGTTTGAAAGGGTGTGAGCAGGATAGATCACTGTTTGGTGTTTTGTTTTTTTTTTTTTTTGTTTTTTTTTATAAAAATTAGAGAAACAGCTCCAGGACTCGTATGCATAAGAACATGGATCTGAGAACAATCCAAATATTATTGGATCCAAAAGTTGTTGGGAGAGGATAGCATGAAAAGATTTGCCCTACTGCATAGTATAAAGCTGTAGTAGTTATGGTAAAGTGCAGAGGGAGAGACATAAATGTGAAAGAACCAGATAGGTGGGCAGAAAGATAGTACAGTGGGTAAGGGACGCTTGTCCTTGCATAACCTCGGCATCCCATGTGGTGCCCTGAGCCTGCAGGAGTGATCCTAATGCGCAGAATCCAGGAGTAAAACCCCCGTAGTACCAATGCATGTGGCCCCCAAAACAAAATAATCCCCTCAAAAAAAAGAAGAAAGGAAAGAAAATAAAAGTACGAAGTATCCCAGAAAAACTTGAACACATTGCCCAAAGAAGTTCTGAGGGTCTGTGGGAAGTCATTCATTTTCTCTGAGCAGGAAACTGGTTGAGATGGTTTGAAAAAGGCCAAAGACCTTTATGCGGGGCTGGGAGAGATAGATGAAGGTAAGGCATTTGCCTTGCCATGCAAAAGGACGGTGGTTCAAATCCCCGCATCCCATATGGTCCCCCCTGAGCCTGCCAGGAGCGATTTTCTGACCATCAGAGCCAGGAGTAACCCCTGAGTGCTGCCAATGTGACCCCCCCAAAAAAACCAAAAAAATAAAAAATAAAAAAAGACCTTTATGCAAACATGGGAACTCTGGTTCCGAGAGTTACAGGTACGTGGGGAGAAAAGAAAGAAGAAAAGAAAAGAAAAAGAAGGAGCCACAGAAGATGTGAATAGTAAGTGGGAGAAAGCTGAAAAAAAGCCCATCAATGAAGCCCAAGACAACATGCATATTTTAGGGGGAGCAAAGTTCTGGGGCTCAGAGGCTCAGTACTGAGCTCATTAAACGACTAGCCTCAACCCTACATGGGACCACAGAACTGAATGTGAGAATAACTCCTAAAAACCTGAACAACACCCAGAGGCTTCTTCTGAACACACACCAACTAAAATTCAATCCAGTGTCAAACGCGCCGCGAATCCGAGGCACTGCTGGCAACATTCACCTGTGCCACATCTCTCGGTGAAAAGGGGTTGGAGAGGAAAAACCGCCAACAGACCTGGTTTTAGTGTGCCTGCCTTGCCAGCGTAAGGTGGAGGGTTAGATCCCTGATGGTGCCACATGGGCCAGGTGCCATCCTGGCAACTCCACTATCTGTGATGCCAAGTGATTTCCAGTCATACTGCTGCAGCCAGGAGTGTACAAGCTATGAAGAGGGTTGCAGTGCAAGCAGGAAAAGACGTTTGAGGGGCCGAAGAGATAGTACAGTGGGTAGGAGTTTGCTTTGCACAGGACCGACCCAGATTCTATCTCTGACATCCCATATGGTCCCCTAAGCCTGCCAGGAATGAATCCTGAGAGCAGAACCAGGAGGAACTCTTGACAACTGTCAGGTGAGCCCCACAAAGAAAAAAGACATGTAAACTTCTTAGAACCAAGTATGATTCCAGTTCATGGTGGGCGCAGAGAGTGCTACAACAAGAATGTGGATAAATCCCAGCATGAAAGGACCATAACTGCCTGTGAGTATCACGGCCAAGTGGACAAGCATCCCAGCCTGATAGGCAAGGCCTGGAGAGCACCACCAGATGTGTGATCCCCTGCGAGCAGATGTGAGAATGCCCCACTCCATGCTCAAGGACACAACAATGAGAGGAAAGTAGGGAGACTATCAGGACCCCCATCTCACATTACGGGCAAATCTCAATCCCAGCTCTGCGTGGGATTTCCACGCAGATGATGAACTTTCAGAACTAAATGCCGATAGCACAGCAGTAGGGTGTTTGCTTTGCATGCGGCTGACCCAGGACAGACTGCGGTTCGATCCCCAGCATTCCATATGGTCTCCCCAAGTCAGGAGCGATTTCTGAGCACATAGCCAGGAGTAGCTCCTGAGCATCACCGGATGAGGCCAAAAAAAAAAGAACTAAATGCCAAACTCATCTTGAATCATTCATTTCACTCAACAATTCATAATACCATTAAATTATGACAGCTTGGTCCTTATTACCAAGGATATAAAGAGGTAAATGATATATTATGCATTCCTTAAGTGAACATTAAAAAAAAAATCTAACCAAGCAAAGAGAGTGATAAATTTAACTCTATTAAAATAATTTGTTTATCGAAAGATCTCATCGGGGAAAAAAAAAGAAAAGACTAGCCACTGATATTTCCTAGGTAGTCTGATACATCAGAGGCACCTTCAGAAAGGGGGAGGGGGGCAGAGAGACATCATGGAGGTAGGGTGTTTGCCTTGCATGCAGAAGAATGGTGGTTCGAATCCCACCATGCCATATGGTCGCCTGTGCCTGCCAGCGGCGATTTCTGAGCATAGAGCCAGGAGTAACCTCTGAGCGCTGCCGGGTGTGACCCAAAAGCTAAAATAAATAAATAAATAAATAAATAAATAAATAAATAAATAAATAAAATAAAATAAAAAAAGGAGGGGGAATATTCCCCTTCCCCTTTGCACCATGAACTACAGCAGCCCAGTGCCATCCCCCTATGCCCTCTGAGCCTGCTGGACCTTATCAAAATTCCAAGCCCCCAAATTCGTTGTAAATCCTGGACCACATGGCAGCAGTAGTGTTAGCCTAGTAGTATCCCAGAAAATCTAATGGGAAAAATTACATAGAAATCTCCCAAGCTCAGTAAACAGTAACACAGAAGGCTCAGCTAGCATCAACCACAGCCCGGTAAATCCTTAAGACACTGACTTCACTAACACCATGGAGAGAGAGACAGTTACTTATTTCCAATTGACCCTTTTTGAGTTAAGTTTTGATCATTCCACTAACTTTTGTGCTGTAACCAACAATATTAAGTAAATTTGTTTGTGCCTGCATAGAGGCAGGTTAGGGAGGGAGATTAGGCACACTGGTTAACAGAAGGTCACTCTCATAGTAGGATTGGTGTTTAAACATTTAATGTCTGAAATGACTACATTATGAGCAACTTGGTAAATCATGTTGTTATAATAAAAACTGGGGGAAATATAGCATTTAATAAAAGATCTTATAAGGGGCCAAAGAGATAGTGTATTGAGTAGGATACTTACATTACACCCGACCTTGCAGCTAACCCAGATTTTATCCCCTGTGCCCATATAGTTTCCTTAGTCCTTCAGGAATGGCCCTCTGAACACAGAGCCAGGAGAAAGCCCTAAAGCACCGTGGGGTGTGGCAAAAAAAAAAAAAAAAAATCAAAGAAAGTAGTAAGACTAGCTATGACCAGCGTTTGTGGTACAGTTACTAGATCAACCTCTGAACCATAAATGGAGCTAAAAATTAGTAGGGGGTCAGAGTGATAGCACAGGAATAGGACATTTACCTTGCACACGGCCAACCTGGGGCAGACCCTGGCATCCCAAATGGTCCCCCGAGCCTGTCAATAGTGATTTTTGAGCACAGAGCCAGGAGAAACCCCTGAGTGCCCCTGGGTGTGGCCCAAAACAACAACAAAAATAATTAGTAAGCAAAAACAAACTCACTAGAAAAAAGGGCCCAAGAGGCAAGCAGGTTTTCACAGGGAAAAAAAATGGCTAATACCTGAGAAATTGTCCATTAATAATCAGAGATGCAAATCTAAATCAGAGCATAGCATATTACAGCTACCTGCTTGGAGAAAACTTTTCCGTTTTCAACTGGCCTTCCAGACCGATAGAAACTGATGGTGCATCTCTGCCAACTCCTTGTGGAGCCTGTGATCTGAAATGCCAGTACTGCGTCTTGCACTGCCCTCCTCAAAGTGTGGTTGGTGCCTGGGATTGCTTCAGTCTAGAAACTTGATAGCAATTTGAGATTGCCAAGACATTCCAGGCGGGGTCAATGCCCCTCGTGGTGGATGTGGGGAGTCCTAGTGGTTGGAGCAGTGGGTCACAATGCTGACCCTTTCTTCCCAGGCTTTCAGAAGCTCTGGCCTTGCAATGGACCCAGGAGGTAAGAAGGAGAAAATTCACAGAAACAGTTGTATGCGGTTTTGTTCTGGCGCCACACCTGGCTGTGCACACGGCTTATTACTGGGCACTCTATACTCCTGAATTGGGACCACATGGGGTGCAGGGGATCAGATACTGGTCAGCTGAGTGCAAGCAAAGTGTCCTACCCACTGTTCTCTCTCTCCCCCACTGTTCTCTCTCTCTCCCACTGTTCTCTCTCTCTCCCACTGTTCTCTCTCTCTCCCACTGTTCTCTCTCTCTCCCACTGTTCTCTCTCTCCCACTGTTCTCTCTCTCTCCCACTGTTCTCTCTCTCTCCCACTGTTCTCTCTCTCTCTCTCTCTCTCTCTCTCTCTCTCTCTCTCTCTCTCTCTCTCTCTCTCTCTCCTATTTCTTTCTTTTTTGGTTTATGGGACATATCTATTGGCGCTCAGGGATTACGTCTGGCTCTGTGCTCAGAAATCGCTCCCGGCTGGGGCCGAAGAGATAGCATGGAGGTAAGGCGTTTGCCTTTCATACAGGTCATTGGTTCGAATCCCGGCATCCCATATGGTCCCCTGGACCTGCCAGGAGCGATTTCTGAGCGTGGAGCCAGGAGTGACCCCTGAGCGCTGCCAGGTGTGACCCCCCCCCCAAAAAAAAAGAAGGAAAGAAATTGCTCCTGGCATGCTCAGGATAAGACGCCAGAGATCAAACTCGGGTCTATCCCGTGTCAGCAGCGTGCAAGGCAAATGCCCTACTACTATGCTATCACTCTCGCCCGTTTCTTTTCTTTCTTTCTTTCTTTCTTTCTTCTTTCTTTCCTTTCTTTCTTTCTTTCTTTCTTTCTTTCTTTCTTTCTTTCTTTCTTATCTTTCTTTCTTCTCTTTCTTTCTTTCTTTCTTTCTTTCTTTCTTTCTTTCTTTCTTTCTTTCTTTCTTTCTTTCTTTCTTTCTTTCTTTCTTTCTTCTTCTTTTTTTTTTTTTTTGGATTTTGGGTCATACCCGGAGGTGCTCAGGGGTTACTCCTAGCTGTCTCCTCAGGAATAGCTACTGGCAGGCACGGGGGACCATATGGGACACCGGGATTCGAACCAACCACCAAAGGAAATCATTCCAAAGTCCATCAACCTATCCCAGAAGAATACACTGCAGCATATTCTGGGAATGGAAAACAATGTGCTAACGAAACCGCAACACAATAATTCAAGGTAGGATGTTATACGGTGGGAAATCTAATGCGATTTGTACTTAATTGAAACAGACACATAAACTTTGAACTCCACAAAACAAAGGGCTCTCTCTGGGGGTGGAGTAGCACAGGTTGGGGTTGGGACATAGAAGCATCAAGCTTTAGGGTGCATTCTCTTTCTGCAACTACAGAGTGGGAATGGATGGGCTCACGATACTATTCTTTTTTTGTTTGTTTATTTTTTGGGCAACACCCAGTGATGCCCAGGGGTTACTCCTGGCTAGGCGCTCAGAAATCGCTCCTGGCTTGGAGGAGAATATGGGATGCCGGGGATCAAACCATGGTCTATTCTAGGTTAGCACATGCAAGGCAAACGCCCTACCGCTCAAGCCCCTAATGATATTATTTCTACTGTTCGTATTGATTTTTCCTAGACTCATTTCCAGAGATTCTGAGGCAAGTGGACCCAGGACCATACCTGACAATGTTGGGAGAGTGATGATAAGAAGCCCTATGTGATTTTTCCAAAATCACTTACAATATATTTCACATGGGGGCCCGGAGAGATAGCACAGCGGCATTTGCCTTGCAAGCAGCTGATCCAGGACCAAAGGTGGTTGGTTCGAATCCCAGTGTCCCATATGGTCCCCCTTGCCTGCCAGGAGCTATTTATGAGCAGACAGCCAGGAGTAACCCCTGAGCATCGCCGGGTGTGACCCAAAAACCATATATATATATATATTTCACATGGGGATTAACCCAAAGTTTGGAAAAGGGGAGATGTAGGACTGGAGGGAGGGTGTCACAGAAACTTCCAGACGGACCTCCTGAGTGTTCCATGCATGCGTGGGTGGGCAGGCAGAGGAAGGATGTAAGCCTGGCATCTGGCCCAGTAAGTAAACGTTAAATTTGGGGCTTCCAGGATGATATGTAAGGCAGCTGGATACTCTCTGGAGGCAGAATGCACCCCACGCCTCTCATTCACCCCATGGGGCTCCTCATATAATGCTGAGCTACCCAGAGCAGCAGATCTGAGCTTCAGGAGAATCTTCAGGTCTTGGGAGACACTTGGTAGGTCCAAAGGGAAGAGAAATAACACTCCTCTGAAGGGGAGTACCAAGTCCAGGAACTGTCATAAAAGGGGGGGGGCACAGGCTCCTGTCCTGTCCTGTCTGACCCCTATGACCAACAAATCCCGTATCAAAGGTGGCAGCCCCAACCCCCAACACTATTCAACGCAGATTACTTTTCCAGCGCAGGGGGCACAAAGCCGGATCAGAAGACTTAGCCAGACCCCGGAGTTTAGCTGGGCGACCAAACAATCAGGCACCATCTGCAGGAGGGAGAAGGGGAAGAGTCTGGAAGTGGGGAAGGGACAGGCATAGCGGGAAAGGCACAGCCACTGGGGGCACAGCCTGAGGGAGAACAACAGGTCAGATCAGCCATGAAGTAGAACCTAGCAACCCTGGCACCCTTCAAAATAGGCAGGCGCTTCATCCTCAGAACCCCTGTCCAACTGAACACCCACACATACCATCCAAGGCTGCTCCCAGCTGGCACTGCTCAGGCCACTGCTCCTTTGGGTGAGCACTTTCTTTAGAGCAGTGCTCTCCCATTGGGCACATTTCCAGCCCTGCCACTCCCCACTCCCTGTATACACACTGGCTGGTTTGTCCATCTTTATCTGCCCTTGTGTCCAAGTAAGCCCCCATTCTATCTAACCCCTTCAAGATCCTACAGTCGGGACTGGAGAGATAGCATGGAGGTAAGGTAAAGCATTTACCTTTCATGCAGAAGGTCACTGGTTCGAATCCCAGCATCCCATATGGTCCCCCGTGCCTGCCAGCATTGCTGGGTGTGACCCAAAAACCACACAAAAAATAAATAAATAAAAAATAAAAAAAGATCCTACAGTCATTGGTCTATGATGCTTTTAGGAGTTTTGTTTGGGGGCCACACCCAGTGATAATGCTCAGGGGTTACTCCTGAATTCGCACTCACAGGTTTTTTATCAGATGCTGCGGATGGACCAGGGGTTGGCTGCCTGCCAGGCAAGTGTAGTTCTGCGGCTGTACCACAGTCCCAGCCCCTAAGGCCTCTATACGATCTATCTTGTCTCTAGAAAGTCAGATTAATTTTATTTTAGGGACACACCCAGCTGTGCTCAGGCCCTCCTCAGTGCTTAAGGGTTCCCTCCTGACCCCACTTGGGGGAATCATACGGGATTCAGGATTAAACTTGAGCCAGCAAGTCGCTTACCTGCTACGCCATCTTTCCCATCCCGAAGCTGTATTTTAGGACTCTACTGAGCTGAGCTGAGAGTTCTAATTCTATATAGCAAATTATATAAATATAATTTATAAAATCATAAATATAATTCTATATTTACTGGGGTATGTGTGACCACTCCGTAGGGACCACTAATGGGGCTCAGTGGGTGAAGTAGCCTCCTTTCTAATATGGAGACTAGGATTGACCCTTCCATCCCAGCACTTGGAGAAGAGAAGAGGAAGGAAAGAGAGAAGAGGGTAGGGAAATGTAAGCAAGGGAAGAGAGGGGAGGGGAAGGATAAAAAGAAGAAAAAGAAAGGGAACAAAGGGGAGATAAGAGGTGGGAGGAGAGCAGGGGAGGGGCGGGAAGGGAACAAACCCAAGGGACTGAGAAATCACAGATTAATTTTCTTTTCTTTTCTTTTCTTTTTTGGTTTTTGAGTCACACCCGGTGACACTCAGGGGTTACTCCTACCTATGCGCTCAGAAATCGCTCCTGGTGCTGGGGATCAAACCTTATCTAAGCCAGGTCTGTTTTAGGTTTGGCCGCGTGCAAGGCAAATGCCCTACAGCTGTACCATCGCTCCAGCCCCAGATTAATTTTCTTGAGACAAAATAACTCCTAAAGGACAACCTCCTCCTTCCACCCCAAAAAAAAAAAAAAAAAAAGAAAACCAACTCATCAGGCTGTTTTTGTTCAAGTTCAGATGGGAGTATGATGGGGGAAGGAACAGAGGTCAGGGATGAACTAGGACAAGGCAGACTGAGTGCAGGCTGACCCTCCCCCCAAAACTCTAGAGAAGGGGAGAAGGTGCACGCACACACACGCCCAGGGTCTCCCTAGGCCACCCCTGGGCACAAATGCTTGGAGGACAAACCAGATGACCCATCAGTTCCACGACTTCCTGGCCCCAGAAAACTGATCTACCCCGTTGGAGCCGTCAGCCCTTCTCGCAACTGCTGCTCTTCTGCACACAGCGGGCATTCAGCGAATAGCTATGACATGACTGAGAGGACTCAATTGGGGCCCCAACAGCCCAGTAAGCCCCAGAACTACTGCCAAATTCAGCTCTTGGCAGGCCAGGCCAGGGGAGGCAGGGCAAGGCGTCCCCCTCCCCCTCCCCCAAGAAGTCAGGGGCCTAAGTGGACCTTTTCCTGGGCTCCTTGTGGCTGGGCCATCTAACAGGGTGCTGACCCCGATGGTGGTCCCCTTCTCAAGAAAGACCAAGTACTCACTTGGCCGCGAGTTTCTCTCTTCTTCTCCCTTCTCTTCCTCCCCGCCCCCTCCTGACTGACACCAATGCTAGCTCTGACATGATTTAAAAATAGATATTAAGACAAGGATGTTCAATTTTTAATGCTTTGGGAAAGGAAGTGAACGCGGAGCCGGCATCGTCTCCGGGGCCATGTTCCAGGGTCTCGAGCACCTGCCAGGCCTTTTATCTGCCCCCCCCCCCCCACCTTTCTCCAACAGCGATGAGGCTGACATGGTACCACCTCCCAGGGGAGATGACCTGGCCCCTTCAAAGGCTTCTTGGGGCCCAATTTCATGGGTTTTTCCTGTTGGGACAAGTCAAGCCTGAACCCCAAGCCCCAATTAAGATGCCTCCATTCCTTCTCCACCCCGAGACAGAAGCTGCAGGACACTCTGGGTTGTTTGATACTTCAGCATGGAGAGTCTTTAGGGGAATCAATCACTGAGGAAAGATGATTGCTCATGGTGTGACCCCACCAAATCCAAGCATGTACCCCAATATGGCTCACAGGTCTGACCTACTCTGCCTGTACTCACAGGGCAAGAAACTCTTGTGGACCCTGGACCCCTCGCCTTGGCCCTGGCTCCCACCAGCTTGCTAAACTGAGCTGAGTGGATCTGGGTGTCCTGGGTTAACTGGTCTATATGAGGGAGCAGCTCGCCAGCACTAGGCACAAAGTGACTGTGATCCAGTGGGGACAGATAAGATCTCACAGCCCACACCCCAGTGGGTCACCATTGGGAGGTGCTGGGCCGCCTAGGCTCACCTTGTCCTCTGCCCTCAAGCCCTTGCCTCCATTGCACGCCCCCTAGAAAGGATTGGACCCCCCTCACCCCTATCCATCAGTCTGCAGGAAGGCTGGGGATGCAGAATGGAAGGAGAAGGTCCTGCTGACTTCTCTAGTCTGTGTTTGCCCCAAAGATAGGGAAGTGGGTCTTTTTTAAATAACATTTTAATAGATTAATTATTATTTGTTAATAGATGAATGAATCTTGTAATAAATCACCATGAGATACACAGCTACCAAGTAGTTGATGATTTGAGTTTCAGTCATCCAATGCTCAATATGCATCCATCCCTTCACCAGCGCCCATTTCCCTCCATCAATGTCCTCAGTTTCCCTCCCACCCAGTTTAAACCAGTCCTGCTTCTTCTCCACAAGGACCCCTGCAACCTCTTTGGGTGGGGAGATGCCCAGAGGAAAGAGGAGGTGCCACTCGGTCAACCAGGGACTTCAATAACTGCTCCCCACCCAGCAACATAGCCTGGGTGCCCACAGGCCCCCTGTGCCTTCTAGTTGATGACCAGATATCAGGGACACCCTCTGCAGGGCACAGCAGCCTGGGAGGGCCCCCCTTTCCTGCAAAAGGGTGCGGTGTGGCCGAAAGGACCGCCCCCATCTGGACCCCAATGATGTCATCGACACCCCCCCCAACACCATCTAAGCCAGAAGCTCCACCCAGTGGCAAGAACCCAGGGAGTGGCAGGTCTGGGAAGGGTAGCAGAGCTGGTAGGCAGCATGGCTGCAGGAGACAGGGGGTGTGGCAGAAGAGGTCCTGGGTCTCTGAGCTCTAGGAGCCGTCTATGGACTGCAGGCCTCGGATTCCACTCCACTTGCTCAGGAAAGCCTCCTTTTGGGACTGGAGCCAGGAGACTGGAAAAAGGTGCTGGCTACATCATTCCTGACAATTGCTCTGCTCCCAGGAGGGCTCCATCAGAGCTCAGCCCTGCATGACTCCTTCCCCTCAGCCTCCCCTTTACATCCCCCTCCAGACTCACCCAGATCCCATGGGCACTGACATAAAGCCAGGACTCCTCTGATGGAGATACTGGTTCATTAACTACCTACCCCAAGAGCCTTCTAACTGCTCTGCTCCTTTTCTTCTTCTTCCTTCTCCTCCTTCTCCCCTCTCAGGCCCAGACTGCCTAACAGGAAAACTTCACCTGGTGGAACCAATGACCCACTCCACTCCAAGTTCAAAACCTGACCACGCTTTGCTCCACCGCCCACCACGCCCCCCAGATACAATGACAAACAGTTACCCAAAGAAAAACCTGTTTCTGAGGGCACCTCTCCCCCACCCCTTTCTAAGATCTGTCTCATCTTGTCCTCTCATAAGCTGCTCACAGGAATTCTGAAACCATGAAGTCTGGAGAACAGGGGACTCACGAGAGAGTGGTCGAAGGTAACGCTTCAGTAAGATTTCTGCCTGTGAGCCACAGGCATCCATTCCATCGACCAGCTCTTAACCTCTGCCACTTTGAAGGGGCAGCGGAAAGAGTCATTTGCCAGCCCTTCCGATAAGGTGCCAGCGGGCCAGCTGGAGAACCAACAACCTCTTCTGGTTTATGAGGGACCTGGAGATTCGGCATAACGTGTGGGTGTCCTGTTCTGACCCTTCTTTCACCCACTTGTTCACAAATATGATGGGGGACCCAGACCACTGTGCCAGTAGCCTGTATGATGATACTTTGGGGGGGGGGTGGCACTCTCCACATCCAGTTTTTTTTTGGGGGGGGGTCAGTTTGGGGGGAACCACTGCAGCAATACCTACTCCAGACAGCAGGTGGCGAGCTAGAGGTGGGGAGGAGTGAGGCCCAAGGGGAAGGTAGAAGCTGGAGGTGAGAGCAGCCAGAAGACTAGGAGGGTCTTTCCTGCAAGGGTTCTGAGCTGCAGGAAATAGCAGGCAGAAAGGCAGATGGGTGGGTTGAGAGTGGGAGCCTGGACTGACAGGGAAGCGGTGTAACAGAGGGCAGTGAGTGTCCCTGCATCTCTAGGGGCGGCCCCCCAGTGCATGGGTTCTTGAAACACTTGCCCTAGGTGGCCACATAGTCATTCCCGGGGTTCCCTTCCAGGATCCATCAAACCCCACCACAGTTCAGGTAATGTTCTGCTGATTCAGGGACTCAAGAGCCCCAGGTTATGGCTTCACCAACTCCTAAGAACCTGCACCGAACTCCCCAGAAAAAAATGGGAAGGAGCCTTCCTCTCAAAGAGAAGACAAGGGTGTAGCATGTACTAATGGGGTGAAGGATGGGGAGAAATTCATGTCCAGTTCCCTTAAACACACACACACACACACACACACACACACACACACACACACACACACACTGCATGGAATGGAAACCCAGTCTTTGGGATCGAGTGGTTTCCCCAAGGTCACATGAGAAACTAATGCAGAGCCCCCTTCTGGAAGCCGGCACAGCAAACCACCACCAACCCCCCCCCCCCCAGAAAGAGCATGCCCCTTTCTGGGGAGTCTGGGTATCCATGCATAAGCAGGCATGCACACTCAAAGAGGCACACACACAAGTTGTTCCAGCGTTAAACTGGGTCACTCCATGCAAACGACGAATACAAAAGAGTAACTGCCCCCAACCCCACCTAACCCACCCCACCCACCCACCCCACACCCAGCATCAAACTGAAAGACTCTCTCCTGGCCCCTGGGCTCACAGCTCACAGGCAGCAGCTGAGCGGGAAGGAGAACCAGCCCTGGGGTAGAACCAAAAATCTGCCCTTGGTGGCCCCAAACTCTAGGAAAGAAAAAGGCAGCAGTTGGGATGTGGGAAAATTTAGGAATTGGAGAAGTTGTCAAGATTTGCCTAAGTAGAATGTCTTAGGCTCAAGAGAAATAGCCTCCAGAATCAGAAGGAGGAACATCACCGCTGCCCCCCCCTGATATCCTCTTCGCAGTATCACCCCTTGAGAAGAACAGGGGGTACACCCCCACCGTCTCCCTTTATCACTGGCAGCCCCAGGACTACCCAGTCTGGGAGGGCTGGCACACCAGGGCAGGAATACAAAGATTCCCTGTTCTAAGCATTGCAATCCCCCCAACCACACAAGGCATCTGCCCACACCCCCTCACCCTGGCTTCCTGTACAAGCCTGAATTCTAAGGGCAGGTTGGGGTGCTGCACAAAGTGAGGACTGGGAAGAGAGTGGAGGGAAAGGGGGACTTTTCTCTGCTGGGCATATATGGGCTCCACCTCCTTTTCCTGGAATTCACTCAAGGAAAGGAGAGGGGAGAGCTGTGACCTCTACCACGAGGATTCCATCTAAGGCCCCTAAAAGGCTGCATGCAGATGGTCTTCTGGGGCTTCTAGGAGGAGCAGAGGAAGAAACTCGGAAAGCCAGCCCCTCTCCTGCTGTCTGGAAGTCAGGTTATGTACGGCCCGGTAAGAATGCCAATCCCCAAATCTATCTGAGAGGTTCTACCAGGCTGAAGGTCCTGCCAGGTTTTTGGGGGTGCTTCTGGTGTGGGGGAGAGTATGGGCGGGTGGGCAGAGGCAAAGTTTGCCAGCTTGCAGGTAAGGCAAGAAGTCTCTCAGGTGGAATGGCAAGTTGGAACCTCCATCCGGCCTGAGAGAAGAGAGAGGAAGAGAGTGAGCGAGCGAGGGAGCTGCTTGAAAAACGGAGAGCCAGGGAGGGAACGACGGGGATGAGTGTTTGAAAAAACCACTTAGCTTTGTGCAAGCGCACAGAGCAACGCTGCGCCAGACCAGGGAGAGGAGGTTCGGGATCGCATGCTCTGAGCTGAGCATGGAAGAGGTGAAAGAGAGAAAGAGAGAGAGAGCAGAGCGAGGAGAGAGAGACGCGTCCAGGACTTACCCAGAATATCAAATTGAAGAGGAACATCATGTACTTCAAGCAGCAGAGGCAACCCCTGGCCATGTTGCACTTCTTGAATTCTAGGAGGAAAACAAAGGACAGATCCAGGTAAAACACCACGTACTTGCTGCCTTTCGGGGCATGGTACTTGTCCGTCTTCACGCTGGCCTCGGCCCTGTTCTGGCTCTGGCCCCGGTCCCGGTGGGAGCCAGCGGCCGTGCCGTAGAAGGCACCGGCCGTGAAGCCACGGCCGAACGGGCGGCCCGAGGTGGACGGTTTGGCAAAGTCCGAATCCTTGCTGTCCAAAGATGGGCTCCGGTGGATGGAGGAATCCTCGCTACTCGACTTCTCCATGCTCGCCTGGTCCCCGGGGGGACACGGGGCACGGGGGGGCATCGCTCCCGGGGTGGCTGTTGGGGACACCCCGCTCGGGCGCGGGCTGCGGACGATGGATAGGATGGATGGATGGATGGATGGATGGATGGATGGATGGATGGATGGATGGATGGATGGATAGGGCCGAGCTTTGCGCGCGCCGCTGCTTCTCCTCCTCCTCCTTTTCCTCCTCCTTTTCTGCACCGGGGTGAAGCCGGTGGTCAGTGGCTGCTGTTGCTGCTGCTGCTGCCTTCTCGGCTAGCCGGGGAGGGCTCTGCGGCGCGGTGCTCGGTGCGCTGGATAAAGAAGGAAGGCTCCCCGCGCGCACTGGCTCGCCGGCAGAACTTGGCGTCTTTGGGGGGCGGGGGTGCTGCTGCGATGGGATCGGGTGCACCCCACCCCGGTGCACCCGCAGTTCCAAGCGACGAGGCACCAGGGCTTGCCGAGGGGGGGGGGGTCCCCGATTCCCACTCCAACCCCGGGTGGCACCTCTCCCGGCGGCGCGCAACCCGTGCGCTCTAAGCCTGCGGCTGGCCCCGCGACTTTGCGCAGCGGCTGCTCTGCGCCCCAGGCTGGCCCCGGCGGCTCTGGTCTTGCCCCCCGAGCTCCGAGGGATCTATGGGCTGCAGCTGCTGGGGCTTCCCCGGCGAAATCCCAGCCCCGACTCGCGACTCTCTGAGATCTTCCCGAGCTTGCCACCCTCTCCTCCTCCTCCTCCTCCTCCTCCCCGGACCCGGGTCCGCCTTCTGCTTTGCATCCGACCAATGAAGGCGAGGCCTGCGGGGGGTGGGAGGTGGGGTATGCACCCTCCTCCTTCCCCAATGACACCAGATCTGGACGAGGATGAGCGTTTATGCTGGGTGCCCAGGCTTAGTGGCCCGCAGGAGGGGGAAGCAGAACCTTTGCTTTGCAGACCGTTAGGCGCTGGGGACCCGGTAAAGGGAGGTGTTGGGTGTTGGTGGTGGCGACAGGATGGGAATGGGGAAGGTCTCTCCGACTCCAGGAAGCTAGAGGGGAGGTCTGGAGAAAGCTGGGGCGCGAAATTAGCTCAGCCACTAAGCCAGAGGGCCGCCGCCCCCTTGGCACACCGACCCGGGCTTGTCCGATTTGGGATGCCCAGATTTGGGTCCCTGCTGCACACGCGGGAGCGCATGCACGCGCATACTAAATGTATGCACATACAACACGCTTTGCTTTTGCACACGTGGGTCTGGCTCGGGGCCGCAGGGGAGGCGCGAGGTGCGGGAACAGCGCTCCGGGCCTCCGCGGTGCGCGCCGCCTGCCTTCCACGCGCCCTGGGCGCACGCGTGCGCGCACGCGGTTCCGCGGGGCTCCTGCAGCTGCGAGCCGGGCCCGAGAGCTGTGGGAACCCTAGCGAGGTGCCACCGCATCCCCCGCCCAAGCCTCCCTTATGCCGAGGGTTGCGGGGACCCTTGTGCGCTGGGACACACACCTCCCACGAGAAGGGCACGGAAGGGGCAGCTCCAAACAGCGCCCAGACTTGGGCTCGTTCTGGGGCCTGAAACCAGGCTTCATGCAGCTTTCTTTTTTCTTTTCTTTTTTTACACTGTTCCAAGCGCTCCTGGACGTGGGTCAAATTCTGCACAGCCGACCCTTGGCTCAAATCAGTAGGACACCCGGAGAGTGAGGAGCCCCTGAGCCCCTCTGCAGCAGAGTCACTGCATCCTTAGCACCTAAATGCAGAATTTGGCCTCCAGATGGCGCGAGACAGAGGGGGTTGGATCAGTGATGCCTCTCTGTCCTCCCTGCACCCCCAAGAGACTTTGACACCCCCTCCCCTGCTCTGTGGCACCGCACCCGCCAGGCCCCGATGGACACAGTGACCCCATGCTGGGGTAGCCCTCTTCTTCCCTGCAGCCTAGAGAATGAAAGCTGAGACCCTGAGAATGTTCCCCACTTTCTTTTCTTTCGAGGGGACGTCCAATTCCTTTTCTTCCCCCCCCCCCAATCATTCTCTTCTTCCCATTGTCCCTGGAGCGGTCCACTTCCATTTTTAGATGACACGTGGATTTGTGCCAGAAGTGTTCTCAGCACCTCCGCTCCTTCCACCACCTGAAGTAAAAGTTTTGTTCCCTCCCTGCTGGTGACACTTGCCAAATGGGCCCCCTCCTGTTGCCAGTCCATCAACAGCACTTCATCCGTGAGGTCCCTTCAGAAAGAGAAATGTGGACAGGAGAGTTAGCACAGTGAGTAAGGCTTTTGCCTTGCATGGGGCTGACCTGGGTTCCATACCCGGCATCCCAAATGGTCCCCTAGCCCTCCAGGAATAGTTCTAAGTGCAGAGCTAGAGGTAAGCCTTGAACACAACTGTGTGTGCCCCCCGCAAACAAACCAAAACAAAACAAAAAGAATAAGAAATGAAAGGCAGATTTTCTGTCTTTATTATATTCCAAGCCTCAAGTTTCACACCTAAAAATTCATGACCCCTCTATCATCCCCCACAAAGCGGATATGGTCTGTACCCTCAGTTTACAGAGGAAGGAAGTATGACATCAAAGTTCATGCCCTTGACTGTCTTGTGTAAAGCATGTTCCAAATAACATGAGAGATCAGATGAAGGGACCCTGATTAAGGGATCAGGTGGGGGTTGGTTGAGGGAAGCTCTGGCCTAGTCAGCAGCATCCCAGCTTTCCCAGGAGGGGGCCCTGAGCTGGCTTACAAAGGGGTGTAGGGAGGGAAGGGAAAGGGGCCTGAAGTCTTGTTCAGGAAGCTTGTTCGTGAAAGGAGACAGCTGGGACAGGAGGGAGCAACGGGAAGGCAGGTTTAGCCAGAAGGCCTCATCCTCCTCCCTCCCACCACAAACCAACCAGCCATTCGTAATCCATTATTCATGATGGCAGGCCGCTCACCAGGACCCCGATCATGCACAGATGAGTGGGACAGGCAGAGGAGCCCATGATCTGGCAAAAGAGACCCACCTTCTACCCTGACCCAAAGGCCACACCCACCTTCTACACTGACTCTAAGACCATACCCACCTTATATCCCCAAACTCCAGACCATACCTAGAGAAACCCAAAGCCGTGTGTTTCAAGTACCTTTTCCACTTTTATTTAAAAAAAAGGGGGGGGGTGTGGAAAGGCCAGAGCAGTGGCGTAAACGGTAAGCCTTGCTAGCCTAGGACAGATTGTGTGTGTGTGTGTGTGTTTTTTGGGGGGGGGGGGGGGCCACACCCGGCGGTGCTCAGAGGTTACTCCTAGCTGTCTGCTCAGAAATAGCTCCTGGCAGGCACGGGGGACCATATGGGACACCAAGATTCGAACCAACCACCTTTGGTCCTGGATCAGCTGCTTGCAAGGCAAACGACGCTGTGCTATCTCTCCGGGCCAGATTGTGGTTTGATCCCCAGCATCCCATATGGTCCCCCAAGCCAGGAGAGATTTCTGAGCTCATAGCCAGGAGTAACCCCTGAGTGTCACTGGGTGTGGTCCAAAAAAACAAAACAAAAAAACAGAAAACAAAAAGAGGGCCAGAGCAGTAGCACAGCAGTAGGCATTTGCTTTGCACAACCCTGGACAAACCCGGGTTAGATCCTCAGCACCCCCATATGGCCCCCTGAGCCTGCCAGGTGTGATTTCTAGTGCAGAGCCAAGAGTATCCCCAGAGTGCTGCCGGGTGTGGCCCAAAAACAAAACAAAACAAAAACCAAACACAGGGTCCAGAGTGATAGCACAATGAATGGGGTGTTTGTCTTTCACGCATCTGACCTGGGTTCAATCCCTACATCCCACATGGTCCCCAGAGCCTGCCAGGAGTGATTTCTGAGTGCAGAGCCAGGAGGAACCCTTGAGCCCCACTGGATGTGGCCCTTCCCCTCAAATAAAAGCCAAAAAGAGGGGCCAAAGAGATAGAATGGAGGTAAGACATTTGCCTTGCATGCAGAAGGACGGTGGTTAGAATCCCGGTTGTCCCATCTGGTCCCCTGAGCCTGCCAGGAGTGATTTTTGAGCATAGAGCCAGGAGTCCTGAGCACTGCCAGGTGTGACCCAAAAACCAAAAACCAAATAAATAAATAAACAAATATATAAATAAATAAAGCCAAAAAGAAAACATAAAAACCCACAATGGTCGGTGAGATTCACATGCGCCAGTGCTAACTGGGAAAAGGCCTATGCCTGGGAAAGGCTAGATTAGCAGAGACCACCACAGCAGGACTCCAGCTGGTGGTGGGACAGTGCCCCCCCCTTACTACCCACTCCTGTGCCTCCTTGCCCATTCCTGTGAAACTTGAGAGGCCAACAAATATCCCTTCTCACAGGGGGAGCACAGAGACTTAGAGGCCTGGAGAGCAGGGCTAACAACAGGAGTGCTGACGGAAGTACCCTGTGGACCTGTCCTGCTTGAGAGCCAGTCTACACTCTGCTGCCACCAGGGACACAGCATCTTCACCCAGGGTTCAGGCCAGACCCCAGGTAAGTGGCATGTGTCTGTGCTACTGCTGTAGGAGAAAAGCAACTCACATCACCCCAATTTTCAACTTCTTTGGTTGGCAAACCTGGAAAATGGCTTTATTGTGGCAAAACAAACCACTTAGCCAAGGTGCCCAACGGAGTGGGCAGAAGGGCCCCTCTCCAGCTGGGGAGGCATGGACAAAAGACTAGTGGGCAGGCGGTCAGGAGCTGAGACCACTCCCTCCTTTCGCTCAGTAAGCCAATCCATGCCATAGTAAGCTCATGTACTGTGTGATAGGTACCTGATCGGGACTCACTGAGAAGGAAGGATCGTCACAAAGATGGGCAGAAGGTCACGTCAGAAAAACAAAATAGGGGCCGGGCGGTGGCGCTGGAGGTAAGGTGCCTGCCTTACCTGCACTAGCCTAGGAGACGGACCGCGGTTCGATCCCCCGGCGTCCCATATGGTCCCCCAAGCCAGGAGCGACTTCTGAGCGCATAGCCAGGAGTAACCCCTGAGCGTCACCGGGTGTGGCCCAAAAAAAAACCAAAAAAAAAAAAAAAAAAAGAAAGAAAAACAAAATAAAAATGAGAGGAGTCCCCTGAAACCAAAAACCTAGAGAGCATCTTGAGTTTTCACTTCTTTCCTTCCCTTTTCTTTTGCGTGTCTTGAGTTTTCTCCTTTCCTTTCCTTTTCGTGTGTGTGTGTGTGGGGGGGGGGTGGCTTTTTAGGTACTGGTTTATTTTTTATTCTTGTTTTTTGGGGCCACACCCAGCAGCACTCAGGAGTTCCTACTGGCTCTGTGCTCTGAAATCGCTCCTGGTAGGCTCCAGAGGACCATGTGGGATGCTGGGAACCGAATCCCAGTGGGCCATGTGCCAGGCAAATGCCCTGCCGCTGTGCTATCGCTCAGGCAGCCCCTTTTCTTTTATTTTTGGGGGAGGAGGGCACAGCTGGGGGTGCTCGGGGCTCTGAGCTTAGGAATCACTCCTGGGGCTCGGGATTCGGGGAATCGAACCTAGGCCAGCCTCCTGCTAGGCAAGTGCCCTCCCTGCTGTGCTATGGCTGTGGCCCCTTGAATTTTTGTTTGTGAGTTCCTCTGCCCTGAAAGAGAAATAAACTGACCTGGCCGCAGTAGAGTGGGGTCACTGCAGAGTCAGGAGGGGTCTGGCTGGGATAGTCAAGGCAGTCTCATCTGTTCTTGTTCTGGGAGAAGCTACCCACCCCCCCTGCTTCAGGAGGGAACGGAACAGATCTCCAGTTGCTCAGACCAGTGGAAGAGCTTCAGTCAGCTCTGGACATGTTAAAAGAGCAAAGGAGTGAGTGCAAATTTCCTCCAGTCCTTGCCCCTGCAGGGACCATGAAGCAGGGACTTGGAAAAGATAAGAGGGAAGAGGGAGGGCTAGAGGGAAGAAAGGAGGACCACCAGGCCTGAGCTCCAGGTTCTTTCCAAGGCCGGTCAAAGAACCCAAGTTCATTACCCAGAGAATGGGACCCAAGCCAGAAATCGATGTGATTGTTCCTGGAAAGCTCTGGGGCAAGCAGACTCACCTAGCGAGCCAGGAACCTCCGAGAGAGTTCCTAAATGCAGGTTGTCAGGGCCAGGCGGTCACCTCATCGGCTCCAGGCCATGGTCCTGCCTATCCACAGGCTGGGGTGAAGGAGAAAAAGGAGCCAGGGGTAAATGAGCTTTGAGATCAAAGATCTT
The DNA here is from genome assembly GCF_024139225.1 of Suncus etruscus. Lineage (NCBI taxonomy): Eukaryota > Metazoa > Chordata > Mammalia > Eulipotyphla > Soricidae > Suncus > Suncus etruscus. The sequence goes on along the minus strand of NC_064851.1, from coordinate 10,912,896 downwards.
CAGAATGGGAGGGAGGGATGCTCTGGAAACCCTCCCCTTCCTGAAGAGATTGGGTTTTGGGGGTGCTCAAAAGATAGTGGAGGTCGGTCTCCATCGAATCTGCATGAAGTTGAACAAAGATACAAAACAACATCATAACATCAATATAAAATTGGCTTAGGAGGGGCCAGAGAGATAGCATAGAGGTAGTGTGTTTTGCCTTGCATGCAGAAGGATGATGGTTCGAATCCCGGCACCCCATATGGTCCCCAGAGCCTGCCAGGAGCGATTTCTGAGCATAGAGCCAGGAATAACTCCTGAGCGCTGCCGGGTGCGACCCAAAAACAAAAAACAAAAACAAAAAATAAATTATCTTAGGACCCTAATCTGGAAGCCAGCGCCAGGGACTAGAGTACAAGGGCTCTTGCCTTGCATACAGCTAATCTAGGCTCTATCCCTGGCATCCCATATGGACACCCGAGCTCTGCCTGAAGTGGTCCCTGAACACAGAGCCAGGAGTAACCCCTGAGCATTGCCAGGTATGTGTCCTACCCTCAAAAGCCAGAACCAGCCCTACCTCCTTGACTTCTTGGTTGTGGAGGTCTCTTTTAATTTGGCTTTTGGGCCACACCCAGTGGTGCTCAGGGGTTACTCCTGGCTCTAGGTTCAGAAATCGCTCCTAGCAGGCTTGTGTCCGGGACCATAGGGGATGCTGGGGATTGAATTTGAGTCTGTCTTGGGTCAGCCACGTGCAAGGCAAATGCCCTACCACTGTGCTACCACTCTGACCCCAGCAGGACTCCCTTCTCTGCCAACTCTCAGGGTCTCCCTGGGCAGGGCTTGCCTTCTGCACCCCAAACATCCCCAGCGCCTCCTCCTCACATTCTCACTTTCTGCCAGGCAGACTCCTCTGGTCCTGTAGGATTCTCCTAGTTCTCCACAGGCCCCTTGTTCTGGAGACCCCCCCTCATTCCTCAGGCCCTCTGGTTCTCCACAGCCCCCAGTTCCATAGCACACAGGCCTTACAGAGCCCAACTGACCCCTGGATCCCAGGGAATGGATACCCTGCCCTTCTCTAAAAGGCCAGAAATCGTTTTCCTTTTGAGGGTAGAGCCCCCTGAAGGTCACCCTATCCCCTCACTTCCACCCCACAGTCAAGCACCGTCTTAATTTTTTGTGTTTTGATTCTCAGGCCCCACCTGGAAGAGCTCAGAGCTTCCTCCCAGTTCTCTGCTCAAGGATCACTCCTGAGAACTAGGACCACCATTTGGGATGCCAAAGACCAACCCAGATCTGCCCTACCTGCTTACCCACTGTGCCTCTCTGGCCCCATTCTTTTATTTATTTATTTATTTTTGTTTGTTTTTGGGTCACACCCGGTAGTACCCAGTGGTTACTCCTGGCTCTGTGCTCAGAAAAAACTCCTGGCTAGCTTGGAGAACGATATGGGATGCTGGGGATTGAATCCAGGTTCATCCCAGATCAGCCATGTTCAAGGCAAACGCCCTACCACTGCGCTATCTCTCTGGCCCACCATACTTTTATTTTAAAACCAAAAATGTTCCCCTTCAGTTATGCAGACAGCACTGTGAGCCACAGCAGGAGCATCTGGCATGGAGGTGTGGAAGGCCAACCTCAGGCTGTGGAAGAGGGGCAGGACTGAGCTTCCTGGGGTGATTGAGGTTAGGAGCCCAAGGTGGGGGGCGGGGGAACATTATCCAACAAGCAGCTGAAACAAAGCTTCACCAGAAACAGGCATGAAAGGAAATTGGCTGGGGCAGAGCAGGTGCAGGTTGTCATTTTGTCAAATCTACACGGGTCCTCCCTTGGGGCCAGAGAGGTAGTCTAGTGCGTAGGGCGCTTGCCTTTACATGTGACCAGCCTAGGTTCGATCCCCAGTATCCCATATTGTCTCCCAAGAGTGATTTTTGAGTACAGAGCCAGGAGTAATCCCTGAGCACCACTGGATGTGGGCCAAGAACTAAAACAACAACAAACAACATCGCTCTCTGCTCCCCCCCCCCCCCCCGCAGCCACCTCCCCTGCCTTTCTTGGCCTTCTTTCCCACCTCAACGAACCATTTCCAAGATGCTTGATCTTCAGCCTTTTCCCAGGCGCCCTGGGGTGACTTCTAGTGCAGGTGACTCAGGGAGCATGCCGTTTTTAGGACACCCTGATCCTCAAGGCTGGTTCCCCCACCCTGCAGCCCACCTCCCGCTCCAAACTCCAGCAAGACAAGGGTGGTAGGGTATTCCAGAAGCATCCCCAAAGGTCGCCATCCCCAAAGCAAGCGCTTCCAGCTGGAGAGGCCCGATGCTAAGAGTAAGAACGGTCACTCCCCAACACGCCCCAAATCCAACTGTCTCCTCTAAGCAGGTGCAGGCTGCGAAGACAGAGCCTGGCAAAGGCCTGCTGGGGACCTCGCCTACCTGGTTGCTCCCACTCCTGGGGGCTCTCAGTCCCCTTTCCTTGCACATCCCCACCAGGAATGTCCTGAGCCTCAGCTTTTACCACAAGCCCTATCAGCATCCAGGTGAGATGCCTTGCACAGAGCAGGTGTGAGGGGAACTGTGCCAGGCAGTAGATAAGCCCGCCCATTCCCTCCTGTACACACACACACACACACACACACACACACACACACACACACACACACACAGAGTTCTTGCCCTTCCTCCAGAGACCAAAGGAAGCCGTGGATTTGCTGTTTCCACTTATCAAGGCTGGCAGGTGGCATTGGGGAAGAGGAGATAAGGCCCGAGCTCCAGGCACGGAGAACTGTGGCAGAATCCGGAGTGGACTGTCAGGCACCAGCGGACACTCACTGACCCAGCAAATCTGAATTTCCTAAACCCCTCCCCAGAGGGCACAGACTGACACTGAGCTGGCACTGGTCTGCCCAGGCAGCCGGGACTCTTCCTCCGGCTGATTCAAGGCTGCCTGTCTCCCCTCTCCTTCTATCCCTCTGTGGGATCTCACCAGCTCCAGGTAGGGTGATTTGAAGGGAGTGGAGACCACCTCACCCAGCCACTAGCCTTGAGGATGCAGGAGGCTTGATTTCCCCAGGAGCAGAGGTGAATGAATGCTCTCTCTCTCTCTGTCTCTCTCTGTCTCTCTGTCTCTGTCTCTCTCTCTCTCTCTCCCTCTCCCTTTCCCTCTTCCTCTTCCTCCCTCCCTCCCTCCCTCCCTCCTTCTTGCATGCCAGGAGTCGCTTGCCTTCCTTCTACACACCTGACAGGTGAACAGCCCTGCCAAGCACTCCTAGATCTGGGCTACCCAAAGCCTTCAAAAAAGTTCCATCCTACATCTACCTCAGGCACTCCGGCAGAGAAGAATTCATCCCATGTCCCATCTGACCCATGTGTTCCTGTGATGTTTCACCGAACAGATGTCCTCCCAGACATGCCCGGGGTACCACCAGTGCTGCCCCCCCAATCCACCCCAATCTGGGTATTGAGTCCCTGATGTGTCTGTCCCAGAAGCCCTCCCCAGCTCTGAATATTCAGTGGCTCCCTTGGGATGTACCAGCCCCACCCTTCTCCATCCCCCAGACTCGCCTCCTAGGTCAACCTCACTTCCCATCACCCAGACCATGTGCCCTTGCACCCGAAGTCTCAGTTCCCCCTTCTCTGCTGCCTCCATCTCTGTTTTTAAACACTGCTCGCTCAACCCTCTTTTTGAAGGCCACATCCCTCGGGAGGGGACCCCTACTCCTAACTGAGGGTCCCTCTCTCCTGCTTCCAGGCCTTTTTTTTTTTTTTTTTGGTTTTTGGGTCACACCCGGCGGTGCTCAGGGGTTACTCCTGGCTCTCTGCTCAGAAATAGCTCCTGGCAGGCACGGGGGACCCTATGGGACACCGGGATTCGAACCAACCACCTTTGGTCCTGGATCGGCTGCTTGCAAGGCAAACGCCGCTGTGCTATCTCTCCGGGCCCCAGGCCTGACTTTCTGACACCACTTTCACCACTTTATGTAGCTGCCAGGACTGTGCACTGAGATGCTTTCTGGCAAGAAGTTCCTGAGAAGAAGCTGGAGAGATAGCTAGGAGTTAAGATAGGCACTTGTAGCGCCAGAAGGATAGCACAGTGGGTAGGGCACTTGCCTTGCACATGGCCTACCCGGGTTCCATTTCCGGCTTCTCATACGGGTCCCCCAAGCCTGCCAGGAGTGATTTCTGAGTGCAGAGCCAGGAGTTGCCTCTGTGCACAGCTGGATATAGCCCAAAAATCAAAAAAAAAAAAAAAAAGGAAGAAGAAAGAGAAGGAGGGAGGAGGAGGAGGCTGAAGTGATGAAGTAATAGCACAGCGGCAGAGCATTTGCCTTGCACATGGCCAGTCCGGGGTGGACCTGGGTTCGATCTCATATGGTCCCGAGTGATTTCTGAGCACAGAGCCAGGAGTAACCTCTAAGCACCACTGGATGTGGCACAAAAAATAAAGGAAAAAAAAAAAAAAAAGAAGAGAAGGAAAAGGAGCACTTGGCTTGTAAGTGGCGAGCCCAGATTTGATCCCTAAATAAATATTATAGTCCCACCAGACCCACCTGAGCAGAGCCAGGACTAAGCCCTGAACACCAGGTCTGACCCAAAACAAAACTAAAAAACGAACCGTTCCTGAGAAGATACATTTCTTCCAAAAGCTGCTGGAGATCTTTGGACAGGACAGACACCGTGGAAATTGGAAGAGACGCAGCAGCCCTCACCAGGGCCTCCCTGGCTCCCTCACACACACACCACAGGTACTCTGCTCTCCCTCCATTCTCAGACTATCTGCTCAGCACTCACCTCGCCAGGTCACCCCACTGCTAGCCTTCCCTGGGTGCCCCCAACAGGTCTGCTCATCCTCATCCGTGAGATGCTGGGGAGCCCCATTGGGCAGCGATAGTGCTCTACTCCAGAGAATGTGCTGGACTACCAGCAAGGCCCAGTAAATGCCAGTCACTCAGCCCCAGGCACAGTGCCAGCATGCACCTGCCGCTCCCCACCCTCATGGGATGGCAGAAGAAATGCCAGCCAGCAGGCAGCACAGGTGGGCGCCCAGCACTGCGTACTCCCGGGACCCACAGCCTGAGCAGTCCTTGAACACCAAAACCTCCCTCACTGCCCTGACGTCTCTTCCATGGGATCACCCAAAGATGGGCAATTGTGTTCGCTGCAGGAGTTGGGCCAGGAAGGGGTCAGGTCCCGGCTCTGAGGGTCTGGCTGGGGTCCGAGTACCTGGTCCAGGCCTTAGCATCCCACAGACATTTCCATTGCAGGGATGACTCTTCATCAAAGGGGCACAGCACCTGAAAAATGCTCCCTCTTACTATCACCTGCTGCTGCTCAAAGGAGCCAGATGGGCACCAAGGACACCAGCCCTGAACACTGTCAACTCAGGGCTCCTTGAGCACCCACTCTCTGCCCGTCCTGGTCCAGCACAGTGCCTGATTCTGGGGGTAGAGATAGGAGAGCCCACAAGATATCATCTGAGAGAAGGGCAGCCAAGGACTAGAGAGTTCAGGCATGTGCTAATGGGTTCCCTAAATGTACCCAGTCAGGGTTGAGCCTATCCATAGAGGCTTCCTAGAGGAGGTGGCATAGGAGATATGCTGTTTTCCATAGGGAGAGCAGGAGGGGGAGTCCCCATCCTGGAGTCTAGGCAGGAGGCAGCTCATTGGATGGACAGTCAAATGATTCAGGGGCTATGGTGTTTGTGTACATGGAATCTGTACCAAACACTGACACAGAACTAAGTAGGGACAAGGAAACTCAGGAGTAAAGGACGGAGAGGGTACGTGCAAAACAGTAGAGTAACATCCGGAAAAATGACTTTTTTTTTTTTTTATTTTTGGGCCACACCCGGCAGTGCTCAGGGTTTACTCCTGGCTGTCTGCTCAGAAATAGCTCCTGGCAGGCACGGGGGACCATGTGGGACACCGGGATTTGAACCAACCACCTTTGGTCCTGGATCGGCTGCTTGCAAGGCAAACGCCGCTGTGCTATCTCTCCGGGCCCAAAATGACTTTTTTTTTTAATTTTGGTATTTGGCCCACACTCAGTGGCACTCAGGGACCACTTATATATACCAGGGCAGAGAGGCCCTCAGCGCCAGCTCCACCCCTGTTCCCGCCGGCACACACCAGCATCCTCCATCTCCACCTGCACCTCCTGCCTCTTCCTCCACCCCAGTCAGCACAGGAGTCAGCACAGGCCCTGAACTTTCTGCCCTTCACGCGCAGGCCCTGTGGAACAAAAGCCAGCAGAAGCCCTGGAGAGCACTCAAAGGTTGAGTTGCCTGCTCTGCAAACACAGAGAAAGTGAACAAGGTTCACTCTATACCTGGCACTGCAGGGTCCCCAGGGCTGCCTGGGAGGTAAAACCACAACTCAGGGAGAGTGGCAAGGACAGGCTCCAGGGATGCTGGGAACCAAGCACAGTGCCCCCTTCTCCTCTCTCTCGGTGGGGTTGGGGGGGTGGGGGAAGCAGGAACCTGTCCTGTCACTACAGGCCCTGGTGCCAACACTCCTACCTGGCTGCTCCCAGCAGTTCAACCATCGGCTGGAACTTTCTGGTGCCTTTCGGGTTTTGTTTGTTTGTTTTTGGGTCACACTGAGTGGCACTCAGGGGTTACTCCTGTCTCTGCACTCAGAAACCACTCCTGGCAGGCTGGGGGACTATATGGGATGCTGGGGATCACAGTCGGGATTGATGAATTCAAGGCAAATACTCTATCCGCTAAGACCCCAGCCCTTCTTTTTAACGGTCTATCCTTTTATTTTGGGTTGAGGAGACCCCCAAAGTGGTATTCGGGAGACCTACCCCCCACACCCCCAGCTAATCTCAGTCGACCAAGCCATTCAATGCAGCAGATTGAGAGTGCCCAGACATTACCCAGGTCACCTGGTAATACTGGGGGGCAGGGTTGGGGAGCATCCAGGGATGCCTCCATTAATACTCGGGAGAGCTGGTGCTGCCGAGTCTTAATTGGGGTGAGCCACTTGCAAAGCCCGAGTCTTAACCCCTGTCCCATCTCTAGCCCTCTCACGCATTTCTTTTCTTGTTTCCTCTCTTCCCTCCCAGGCCAGAACGAAGGTTCCCCGTTCCGGAGGGTTTTCCTCAATGTACAATTCTGCAGCCCAGCACGGCCTTATACAATGCAGAGGCCCAACTAGCTCCTGCAAGAATGGATGTTGAGAGAAACCCCTCCCTGCCCTCCAGGTGCCAGTGGAAAAGAATCACCCCACTTCCTCCGTGCCTCCCTCTGGCTGGAATGAGCCTTTTTACTTTATTGATTGATTGGTTTGGGGGACATACCCAGACGTGCTCAGCAGTCACTCCTGGTTCTGCACTCCGACATCGCCACTGGCAGGCTGGGGGACCATGTGGGACACTGAGACTTGAACTAGGTCCCTCCCTGGGTCGGTGGCATGCAAGGCAAATGCCCTACCATTGTGCTATCTCTCCGGCCCCTGGGATGAGAAGTCTTGATGGCCAATGCCACATCGGAAGATCCAAAGCAGCAAGACGGAAAGGCAGGGCTAACGGGGTGCCAGTCTAAAGGGTTCTGAGCTCTGCCGTGGGCAGCCTGAGGTCGGGTTCAGGCCAGTTCTTTGCACCCGAATCCCCTCACACACACATCCAGCCCCCCCCCCCCGGGAGGACTGGGCCTGAAAGACACCCCCAAAGAGTGTCTTCCATTCCATCCCAGCGGTGAGAATCAGCAGAGCCCCAACTCTAGCAGCTGCCCCATCCCGCCTCACGAATCGGGGCCAGACCAGTTCATGCTGCTATTTTAGGCGCTACGGGCCCTGGCTGCAGCACGTAGCCCCGGCGGGCTGGCGCCCGGATGGGAGGTGGCAGAAACTGGTACATTAAGGAGCCTGACCCAGCCTGCTCTAATCGGAACACCCTTTCCCCGGCTCTTCTCGGGAGGCATTGCAACTTCCAGGCATACCCGATCACCCCAAAAGCACCCCCACCCATGGGCACAGTGCGTCTGTGGGTGGCATGAGCCACACCCGGATTCCATTCCTGAATGTGGCCCTTCATCACCCCACTGCAGTCAGTGTGTGAGAATGTGTGTAAGCCCCACCTGGCTAGCCCCAGAAATTCCCACAATGATTGAGCAGAGCCAGAGCCTGAAGGTCAGCAGCCGGGCCTCGGGCAGCTGGAATTGCCCTCCTGGCCCTGCCCAGCACCCCCCATGGCCTGTGGGGCTTTGCTTCTTTCTAAAATATAACCCAATGGGGCTAGAGTGATAGCACAGCGGTAGGGCGTTTACCTTGCACGCGGCTGACCCAGGATGAACCTGGGTTCGATCCCCAGCATCCTATATGGTCCCCCAAGCTCGGAGCGATTTCTGAGCGCATAGCCAGGAGAAACCCCCGAGGGTCACCAGGTGTGGCCCAAAAACCAAAATAATAATAATAATAATAATAATAATAATAATAATAATAATAATAAAATAAAATTGAACCCAAGGGGATGCAAGTGGCATGGGGTCCATCTAGTCTCCACATCGACCATTGGCATGGTCACCCCCTGAATGGAACAATCTGCTTACCCACGTGGACTTCCATGCTGAAGAAAATAACCAATAAGCTTGGGAATAAAATCTGGGTGTCCCACGCTATGACCCTCCCAGGGAGGGTGACTGGGACCCCAGTTCCAGGGAATCATCTAGCTGCGTTGTCTGTCTTGTAGGTTCATGACAAAGCTGGCACAGGGAGGATCTGCTCCCAGCCACCCTTTTTCTAGGGGACCCCCAACGGCTGAGAGCAGAACTCTGGGTCTCAGCTCTTCTGACTGCAACGGAGCTCTGCAGGCCGCCACGGGCAAAGCAGCGGGCAAGGCAGGCAGCACATGCCCGGGGCTCTGGCCGCAGCCAGATGCTCTAATTGTTCCGTTTAAGCAACATCAGCATGAAGGGAAAGAGCCGTGAGGCTCCAGGACTTGCTGTGTGTAAGCTGGGAGCTCTGGGCACTCTCTTAGCTCCCTCCATCTATCTCCAGGCTGCAGCTGCCACCCGCACCTCATAGAGACAGATTCACCACCTGGGGTGGGGGTGGGGATGCCCTGAATTTTTCTCCTTGGAGGAAGAGTCCATAAACTCTGGGGTGTGCCCGAGAAGATCATTTGGTCTGCTTCCCTCAGCTCGGCCTGTCCTTTCTTGGCTTAAATCTTTTTTGTTTTGTTTTTGTTTTGGATTTTGGGCCACACCTGGTGGCGCTCAGGGGTTACTCCTCGCTCTGCACTCAGGAATTACTCCTGGTGGTGCTCAGGGGACCACATGGGATGCTGGGGATCAAACCTGGGTCCGTCCCAGGTGGGCAGCATGCAAGGCAAATGCCTACTGCTTTGCTATCACTCCATCCCCCACCAAGCAGCATTTCTCTCACGATGGCCCCCCAATAGCTGCCAGTTCCTGGGGTGGCTCTCCATGGAACTCTCAAGGTGCTCAAAACTGCAGGGTGGGGGCGGGACTTGGAGCCAGAAAGATAGTATAATACTTGCATGTGGCTGACCCGGGTTCAATCCTGACACCCCATATGGTCCCCAAGCACTGCCAGGAGTGATACCCGAGTGAGCATTTCTAGCTGTGGTCCTCAAACAAAAAGAAACAAAGGATGGGAACCCCAGATAAAGAGGCTCCTGATGTGTTTATTGAGGTTGATTCTGGGGTCGGTCACACCTGACTGTGCTCAGGGCTTGCCCCTGGTTCTGTGCTCAAGGAACAGCTCCTGGATAGCAGGTGAGGGTGATACAGGGGAACCAAAACTGAAGTGGCTGTGTGCAAGGCAGGTGCCGTACCAACCTACCGCACTATTGCATTATTTGTGTTTAACAGGTCCTTTCTCTCACCTCCTCCACTAGGACCTGTCACAAATTTGCTAGCACTGGAGTGGTTACTTGGAGGCTGAGGGATGGGAAGGGTACAATCCCCCCTCCACTCAGTTTTATTTGGGAGAGCACACTCAGCACTTGCTCAGGGATTCCTCTTGGCTCTGTACTCAGAAATTGCTCCTGGCAGGCTCAGAGGACCATATGGGATGCCGGGGATCGAACCCAAGCCTGTCTTGGGTCAGCCATGTGCAAGGCAAACATCCTACTGCTATGCTATTACTCTGGCCTACCTACCCTCCACCCCCAGGTTTTTTTGCTGCCTGTCTACTAGTATTCATCCAAGGGAGCTGTCAGGGATGGAATCCCAGTAGAAGACCCCTCCCACAATACCTCATCTGCCCACATATCTGTCAGATGTGCCCCATAAAAAGGGTATGAAGGGAAAGGAAGGAAGGAGGAAAGAGTGATGGGGTCAGGTGACTCGGGGCGGCTTCCCTCTTCCTCAAGCATCTCTGGCCATGCTGAGTTCCCAGCAATGCCCCAGAGCCACTCTCAGGCTGGCGCTGTCACCCCAGCTCCGCAGCACAGCTTCTGTTCTGATCCCAGGTCCACACTGTGCCCTGGACTCCGCAGGGGTCAGGCTGGTCCAGCTCTGAGAGGCCTGCCCCAGTTCTGGGCTTCATTTAGCTTCTCCTCCCTGGACAAGACTGGCCCAGTTACAGAGCACAACCCATACAAGCATACAGACACGTCCCAGCACACACCTTCCCTCCTGACCACCCCACTCACTGCCCTTGCCCACATGGTCTCGCTGATCTTGTAGCACAGGCCGGCAAGCAGAGTTCCTCTTGGCAAACAGAACCTTCTCTTCGCCACCCCAAACATCCCTTTCTGCTGTTACTCATGCAGCAGGTCCTCTGCCACCCTGCCCACTCACCTCCTCGCTTTTCCTGGTCTGCCAATGTGTTCCCAATCTCAAGTGCCCTGCCCTGCTCCTTCTGATCCAGGCAGAGCTGCCAGCCACCCCGGCCTGGTACACAGGAAGTGGGGCAGAGAAACAGTTAGTGACCAAGTCATCAAATGAATGCACCAAGCCCCCTACCTCCAGGGAACCTAAAACTTCCAAGGGCAGCTGGCAAGGATGCAGCTTCCAGCCCTGCGGCCAGCACCTAGAACCCTCCACCCACCCCCACAAGACATATGAGACACTCCCAACTCATATACACATGGTGACCTGAGCAGCAATAGGTCAGCCCGGACCTCTCATCAAGCACATCTGCTACTGATGCTCTCACTATTCTACAACTCTCAGAAGACACAGTGAAGGGGCAGTGGGAAACATAATGACACTGACTTTTGGAGGGGCCAGAGAGATAGTACAGTGGGTAGGGCACTTGCCTTGTATGTAGCCAAGCCCAGGTTCAATCCCTAGTCCTCCATACCCTGAGGTCCACCAACAGTGATCTCTGAGTGCTAGAGCCAGGAGTCAGCCCTGCGCATCACTGGGTGTGGTCTCCAAAACAAACAAGAAGAAACTTTCTATTTACAGGAGGCTACACCTGTGAGCACAAGGACAAATTTTCTAGAAGATTCTGGAAGGTTCTGCCTCTATTCTTTTTTTTTTTTTCTTCCATTTTTCATGCCAAAGATCAATAAGTGGAACTGGAGAACTAGTAGTAGAAAGATAGTTCAAACTCTCCAGTTCTCTCCAAGTCACTTTACTAAGCACTTTACTAAGAGCTTTGTGCATTCGAACTCTTAAGCATCCAGCAAAACCCCCTCCAGCTTTATCTTCCTCTGGTCTGGCTCTCCTGTCTCCCCTGGAGAAGTCCTTCTGATCTGGCCTTAGCTAAGGCTTCTACAGTAATGCCTTTTGGGGTCACTCCCCTGGCCAGTGTTTCTCTACCTTTGCACAGGGAAGTGCTTGAGGGCAAGAAAGCGGTCTCTCTGAGTTGAATGTTCAGCTCCAACTCCAGAAGTTTCATTTGCTCAACCTTGGAAATACTCAATGAAAGCCGAGTAAACTGACAAAATCACCAATCAGCACTCTGGAAGACTATTTTGCAGGGGGGGAAGCAGCCCCCAAAGCAGCAGTGAGGATGTTGGGGAATCTCACGAGTGATCCTTTGGGCAGTCCAATGCCAAGGCCTAAGAATACGATGCTGCTCCAGTCCTGTGGTGCTAAGGGCATCCTGGCAGTTGATCAGGGTCTTCCAGGGTTGAACCGGCAGTGCTTTGGTGATCATGTATGATGGACCCAAACCATGATCAGCCACATACGAGGCAAGCATGATAACCCCGTATAACAACTTCATGTACAAATCTATCCTCTGTTGGCTTGGGAGATAATTTAGGGGTTACTGGCTTGCAGGCAGCCAACCAAAGGTCAGTCGGCCGGCAGCCATATAGTTTCCCAAGCACCACTAGGAGTGAGCACAGAGCCAGGAATAAGCCCAACCCACCCACCCCCCAAAATATTTCTCTGTCTCAGAAGGCCAAGTGCCCTGTATTTATTTCTGGAGAATAGGTATACCCAGCAATACAGAGGGGTTACTCTTCACCTGGTGCTTTGGGGCCACGCCCAATAAAGGATATTTGGGGGGACCATGGGATAGAGCCCTAGTTTCCCCACGTGCAAAGCTCCTGTGCTAGCCCTAGAGCTCTCTTTCGGGCCCCGAGTGCATTTTAGAAAGGCTGATGGAGGCCCTGGGAACAAGCCAAGCTTCCTGACTGACTTCCACTGACTTCAGCAATACCACTGACAAAGGAGGGCAGAAGCCCCCTCTCAGGCCCGTGAGCTAGGATAGCTGCACAGTTCTGCCCCACATGAATTAATTCGCTAATTGTTTCCACTTGCTTTCATCAGTAGCGACTCCCAGATTAGTGTTTTCCAGAGAGCAGGTCATTATTCATTAGCGGGTTATGAAATCAGTTTAGTGGGTCAGGAAGAGTATTTTTAAAACATTACCACAGAAACCACCAAAACGTGCCTCGCGTGATTAGGTCCGTGAAACCCGTGTGTTTGCTTTTGGTTTAGGGGTCACAGCTGGTTGGTGCTGAGGGGTTTACTCCTGGCTTTGTGCTCAGGACCTTTCTCCCAGCTGTTGCTCAAGGGACTAAACAAGGCTGGAAATTGTACCCAGGCCTCCTGCATGCAAAACAAAGCACTCTTTCAGCCCCTTGAGTTTTCTCTCTCCAGCCCCAGTGAAAGAGATATTTTTCAGGGGCCGAAGAAGAGATAGCATAGAGCAGCGCAGCAGTAAGGCATTTGGCCTTGCACGCGCCAACCCAGGACAGACCTAGGTTCGATTCCCAGCATCCCATATGGTCCCCTGAGCCTGCCAGGAACGATTTCTGAGTGCAGAGCCAGGAGTAACCCCTGAGTGCCACCGGATGTGACCCCAAACACAAACAAAAAAAAAAGTTTTTTTCCAGGTATGACACGCAGACATTGGCTCACAGACTGAGAAAAAGAAAACCATAGCCCTGAAGCTTGAACAGCGATACGCAAAAAACCCACTAGGCTCGGTGCGTGAACTGAGAGCCCGTGAGAATTGGAGCTTTCTAGGCGTGAAATTCAGAACTGGTTCCTTTCTGCAGGGAGCTACACCTGGCCAGAGAAAAACTATCCAGCTGCAGGAAATACACACGGATTACCCCTTCCAGGATGGAAATGTGCTGAATGCATGCCAACAAGTGACGTGCACCGTGAGAAGAGACAGGAGGTCTGTCATCGGAAGGGGGGAAAAAGAGTGTTTCGGAGCCACATGACCCGGAAACGTCACCTGCTGGGCAGAAACGCAAGCTGGGACCCCCGGGGTTCGAGGTACTGCCATCAAGATGGGCCGCCAAGTGCCCACCACGCAGACAAGGCAAGTCTCAAACGGACTCTTTCCTCCAGGATTCGCCTCTTGATTGCTGAAACCAATCAAAGTTGGTGTGAAAAATGCATGACGTTCGCAGGGCCCAGAACTAGACCTTCCCAGCCCCATTAAAGGAGAGAAAACCAATTCCGAATTCAGCCAATATTTTATCCGTTACAAATGCTACTCAGCTGCCTGCCTCGTGGAGCTAATGGAGACGCCTCTCCCCACAGCTCTTTAAAATGGGACAGCCCCCCCCCCCCTCCAGTTGTCCTCCAGCGGGTAGGGTGCTTGCCTTTGCATGCACCTGACCTAGGTTTGATCCTTGGCACCTCCGGAGGGAACTCTGAGCACCACCAGGCGTGATCCCTGAGCACAGAACCAGAAATAAGCCCTGCCCACTGCCAAATGTGCCACCACCCCCCAACCATAAAATAAAACAGAAGGAAAACATCACCAGCTTCAGTTGTTTTAAGACAGCATGGAGAGAGGGATTGGGGATGGCTCGTGTCTTGTTTCACAGCGGGGACAGGAGGAGGGAGGACTGAGTTCTGTGTGTATCAGGGGTGGCCCCGAGGAGCCCTTAGAGACAGGAGCAGGTGACTCTAGCAGGTGCTGGTCAGTGCCCTAGGAGGGTGGGACTCCACCCCACCTGGAGTCCCAGCCGGGCGCCACCGGGGTGTGTCCCCACGGCCCCTGCCTTCCTAGATGACTTTTGGAGGTGCCTTTCTGTCTGTGGCATCTGTGATTCCAGGATGCAGGGAGATGGTGACAGAGGAGTTGCCACCAACAACCCGCTCTCTCCGGGGGGCCCCTGGGCCTATTTCCAGCACCCGGTAGTTCCTGTCCAGGGCAGACGTCAGCTTAGGAATCCGGGGCATCCCTGGAGGGCCCCCGCATTGTTCAAATCATGCATTCCTCTTTGGAAAATGCCACCGAATAGCTCTCATTCCTCCAACCTCCCTGGAGAAACCGCAGCAGAGGGCCGGCAACCGGATCCCTGGGTGTGAAGGGAACAAAGACGGGCGGCGGGAACCAGGGTTTTGTTGGGGTCGAGGGGTCTCCACCACTGCCCCTCAAACTCCTGTCACTTCTCCTCCACCAACAGCCAAAAGCGTGGCCACCCAGAACCGTCCCAGAACCCTTGACCAGCCTTGGGGACCAGCCTTGGACACTGGCTTGGTGGCTTTGCAGTGCCCAAACCCTCCTTCCAGCACTGGGTGTGGAAGCTCTGAGGAAATGGGCAGGGAGGGGAAGGCGGCTGCCATGTCTGCTGCCAGCCTGAGAAGCAGGCGCTGCGCTGGCTTTCTACGCCTTTGGGGTCAGAGCCTCTTGGTCTCGATGGAGCACCAGCTCTGCAGCTGAAGACAGGCAGGCAGACAGAAATGAGAAATAAGTGCTCGGCTGACAGTATGCTTGGTCCCCCGGTAAGGGAGAGGGAGAGAGAAATGATGAGAGCGAGAAAGAGGAGGAGTAGAGATAGAGGTCCACATAAAAGAGAGGAGCCAGGATTGGGGTACATACTTGATATGTGGGAACTCTGGGTTCGATCCCTGATCCACCACATGACCCTCCAAGGAATAGCCCCTGAGTCCCACCAAGAGAGAATCCTGAGCATTAAACCTGGAATAGCTGTGAGCACCACTGGGTGAGGTCTCCAAACAAAAGGGTGGAACTTCCCCCTGGAGATCTTTTGTTTGTTTGTTTGTTTGGGGGCCATACCCATTGATGCTCAAGGGTTACTCTTGGCTATGGGTTCAGAAATAGCTCCTGGCTTGGGGGGACAATATGGGATGCCAGGGGATTGAACCGCGGTTCATCCTAGGCTAGCACATGCAAGGCAAGATGCCTTACCTCTAGCGCCACCGCTCTGCCCCTCTACCCCCATCTTGCAGAATCCAGACCTAAGCACACTGCAGAATTAAGAATGGCTGAAAGAGGCCAGAACCATAGTATAGTGGGGAAGGTGTGTGCCTTGCTGGAGGCCATCCTGGATTTGATCCCCAGCACCACATTAAAAAAAGAAAGAGGGGCCGGAGAGATATTATGGAGGTAAGGCGTTTGCTTTGCATGCAGAAGGACAATGGTTCGAATCCTGGCATCCTATATGGTCCCTTGAGCCTGCCAGGAGCGATTTCTGAGCATAGAGCCAGGAGTAACCCCTGAGCGCTGCAAGGTGTAAGGAAGGAAGAAGGGAGGGAGGGAGGGAGGGAGGGAGGGAGGGAGGGAGGGAGGAAGGAAGGAAGGAAGGAAGGAAGGAAGGAAGGAAGGAAGGAAGGAAGGAAGGAAGGAAGGAAGGAAGGAAGGAAGGGAGGGAGGGAGGGAGGGAGGGAGGGAGGGCGGGCTGAAATGGTAGTACAGCAGATAATGCTTTCTTTATTGTTGTTGTTGTTTTGGGTTTGGGGTTACATCTAGTGTTGTTCAGGGATTACTCTTGGCAGGGTTTGGGGTATTATACAGAATAATGAAGATTGGATCCAGCTGCGTGCAAGGCAGAAGCACTACCCACTGTACTACAACTCTGGCCCTGGGGCTCAGCTCTAAAATGACCTAGTGACTCTCATCCAACCCTGTTACTTGTTTTTCCTTTTTTTTTTTGGGGGGGGGGGCTACACCCAGTGATGCTCAGGAGTTATTCTTGACTCTACACTCAGTAATTACTCTTGGCTGTGTTTGGGGGAGCCATATGGGATGCCAGGGATCAAAGCCGGATCAACCACATACAAGACAAGTACCCTACCCACTGTACTACCTCTCTGACCACCAGTCCTGTCACTTTGGCAATAAGTAGACCCACTAGCTTTGCATGGAGCCTTCTCAGGGGCAAGCCCCATGCCCCATACAGTTCAGGCTGGTTACCCTGACTTCCCTTGGGGGTCCAGAGCTGGGCAGAGTAGCACCAGCACCCAGAGCTCAGTGTGCACCCTAGCAGTGCACAGAGGGCAAAGTCAGGGCTGGGTCAAGGGGTGCTCTGATGGAGACCTCCACTCTGCCAGCACGGGCCTGGGAGGAAGAGGAGCAACAAGGAACGAAGAACGAAGCTGCCTGTGATTTGTGCCGCTTGAGATGGCCCAGAGCAATATTTATTCTGCAGCTCTTTCCCCCTTTCATTTATTATCCAGCTTAGCCCGAGTTATCACGGCCAGGACGAGCCCCAATAAACTACCCACCTGACACCCGCCGGGGCCTGCCACATATTTTAAAAGCTCTGGGAGCAGCACAGACCCTCCACAGAACTGTCATGAAATAGGTGTGGTCCTCCCCACTCCAGGGATGAGGGGGTGCCCTGGAGTCAGAACCTGGCCCCCACCCACATCGCTGAGCCCACTTCTTCCCAAGGCCCCCAGCATCATTTCTAAGCCTGCAGCAGAATCATCTGTCAACAGAACAGTTGCCAGTAAGTGAGTGAATCATGAACATATCGAGCTCTTTCTCATCTCTTATGAGGTCTGTGCAGGGCACAGGGGTTAAGAAGGCTAAGTAAGACCGGGCTGAGAGATCGTACAGGAGGGAGGGTGACTGTTTTGCACATGTCAATCCCTGGCATCCCATAGGATCCCCTGAACCCCATCAGGAATGATCCTTGGGTGCAGAGCTAGGAGGAAGTCCTGAGTACCCCCAGGTGTAACCCCAAAAGGAGACGAGACCCTGATCCTGGCTAAGCCTGTCTGGTTTGTGGGCCATACACAGGCAAGGACCTACAGAAAGTCGAGGAGTGTGTGTGTGTGTGTGTGTGTGTGTGTGTGTGTGTGTGTGTGTGTGTGTGTGTGTGTGTGTGTGTGTGTGTGTTGAGGGGAGAAAGAGGTGAGGAAACACAATGGCACAGTCCCTATGGGACCATCTGGACTGGGTCTCGCATCGCAGAGACTGGACAAGATAGTGGACGCAATCCCTGGGCTGACAACAAATCGTTTCTAAAGGTCCCAGTTAGTTGCACATGAAAGCTGGTTACTAGATGACAATACCTCCAAGTCAGAAAAAAAGACGGGGGGCTAGAGAGACAGCATGGAGGTGAAGCATTTGCTTTGCATGCAGAAGGTTAGTGGTTTGAATCCCAGCATCCCATATGGTCCCCCCAGCCTACCAGGAGCAATTTTTGAGCATACAGCCAGGAGTAACCCCTGAGCACTGCCGGTGTGACCCAAAAACCAAAAGAAAAAAAGACGGAACTGAGGCTGGAGTGATGGCACAGCGCTAAGGCATTTGCCTTACATATGGGCAACACAGGACAACCCCGGTTTGAATCTGGGCATCCCATATGGTCCCCTAGACCTGCCAGAAGCGACTTCAGAGTGCAGAGCTGGGAGGGAGGGAGGGAGGGAGGGAGGGACGGAGGGACGGAGGGAGGGAGAGAGGGAGAGAGGGAGAGAGGGAGAGAGGGAGAGAGGGAGGGAAGGAGGGAGGGAAGAGGGAGGGAAGGAAGGAAGGAAAGGAAAGGAAAGGAAAGGAAAGGAAAGGAAAGGAAAGGAAAGGAAAGGAAAGGAAAGGAAAGGAAAGGAAAGGAAAGGAAAGGAAAGGAAAGGAAAGGAAAGGAAAGGAAAGGAAAGGAAAGGAAAGGAAAGGAAAGGAAAGGAAAGGAAAGGAAAGGAAAGGAAAGGAAAGGAAAGGAAAGGAAAGGAAAGGAAAGGAAAGGAAAGGAAAGGAAAGGAAAGGAAAGGAAAGGAAAGGAAAGGAAAGGAAAGGAAAGGAAAGGAAAGACCGACCTTCCTTGACTGGCTCATTCTCCATCTGAGGATGCAGAACTGATGATAAAAGTGAATTAAAAAAATTAGGTGGAGGATAGGGATGGTGAAGAGACAGAGAGACAGAGAGTAGAATATGGAAAGGGAAGTGGCCTGGGAAGGTCCTAAATGCAGGTCTGAGATCATCTGGGAAGCCAATCCTAAGCCCAGATGGAGCTGCCGGCCAGGACTGCGGCAGAGGGAAGAACAAGGACCAGGCCTGGAGATGTAGCTTGGGGTTGAAGGACTGCCTTGTAGGATCCCTGGTGTGCCTTCCACCGAGCACATTGCACAGCACTGTTGATGGAATCAGGGGTATGGAGCTGAGGGGGTGCCCCAGCAAGGCTTCCAGACCTGGCCACACAGCCACAGCAGAGACTGGAGCACAGAAAGGAAGAGGCAGGCACCGGGCGAGGGAAGAGAAAAGGTACTTTTCTAAGGAGAAGACTGACTTAAGGAAGATCATCCACATGCCCGGTCCCTAAGGGGGAGGTTGGTGACTGGACTAATCCATGAACCTAGAAAATGGACTTGACATGCAAGGTCCCAAGTCCTCACCCTTTCCTGGCAGCTCTCCTGACTATCAAGTCAGGGGACTCCAGCAGTCCCAACACTGCAGTGGGGCTCCCTTGGGAAGCCTGACTTACTCTCCATCTACAGGGGGGGAAGCTCCGAGGTCACTAGGCCAAGTGATGATCGGTAGGCACTTCCCCATCTGGAAGCAGAGCCCAGCCCAGCGCCCTCTGGGCTTTGGCCCCTAGTGAGTGCAGCTTCGATTCAGCTTTGAGGAATAATGCTCTCTCTGAATGTCAAGGAGGAAAGGAGTTCTGTGGCCAGACTTTTTATTTTTCTCACTCATCAAGGCAGTAGTTGAGGGCTAGGGGCAGGGCTCAAAAGGTTGCAGCACAGGCTTTGTATGGGGGAGCCCGGGATTCCATCCCCAGCACTGCCTAATTTCCTAAATGTCCCCAAATCATGTGTGTTATCTCCCGAAAACTGCCAGGTTCTCTGCCAGGTACCCCTCCCCCCAAAGAAGTCTCTGAATTGGAGTTTTTCCCTTTGAAAAGGCATTACTTGCAAAAACCCAGACTCTACAATTCCCAGAAGCAAGTTCTAGGAATAAGGCCAGATTTACGGGACATACAACTACGGCTGGGAGATGGCACAGCAGGTAAGGTACTGGCTTTGAAATCACGGCTGATGCAGGATCGATCCCAGGCATCCCATATGGTCCTCTGAGCATTACATAGGATCCCCCAAGTCCCTCCAGGAATGTCCCTGACTGTAGAGCAGGGGTCTCAAACTCACGGCCCACGGGCCGCAAATGGCCCTCTGTACAACATTTTGTGGCCCTGCCCTAGAGGAATCTTTTTTGTTTTGTTTTGTTTTAGTTGTTTGGGTCACACCCCCCAATGTTCAAGGCTTACTACTGACTTTGCACTCAAGGATCACCCTGACTTTGCCTCCTGCGGCCCGCAGGTAAATTGAGTTTGAGACCCCTGCTGTAGAGGCAGGAGCAATCACCAGGTAGGGCTCCCAAAGAACACAGCTATGTCTGGAAAGACAGTACAGGATGAAGGCACTTGCCTTTCTCGCCACCAATTCTGATTCTATCCCTGGTAATGCGTATGTTTTGCCAAACACTGCCAGGATTAAGCCTGGAGCACCACCAAATGTTGCCCCCAAACCAATCAAAGATGGGACAGAAGAGAGAGTATAGAGGTAGGGCATTTGCTTTGCATGCAGCTGACCCAGGACAAAGAACCCAGGTTTGACCCCTGGCATCCCATATGGTCCCTTGAGCCTGCCAGGAGCAATTTCTGAGTGCAGAGCCAGAAGTAACCCCTGAGTGCTGCCGGGTGTGGTCCAAAAAGCAAAGAAACAAAAACTTAAAGAAAGGGGCCAGAGCAGTGGCGCAAGGCGTAAGGCGTCTCTGCCTTGCATGTGCTAACCTAGGACAGACGGCAGTTCAATCCCCCAGCATCCCATATGGTCCCCCAAGCCAGGAGCAATTTCTGAGCGCATAGCCAGGAGTAACCCCTGAGCGTCACCAAGTGTGGCCCAAAAAAACCAACAAAAATCTAAAAGAAAAAATACGATTTACATTCATGAAAGCAGGGAACATGCAAAGCCTTGTCTCCACAGGGAGTAAGGGAAGCACTGAGTCCCAGCCAGGAACCCGCTGCCGTGCAAGACAGCTCTGGAATATTCCCGGCAAAGCCCATAAACGAGATGGATGGCGGAGAAACTGAGATTTAAATGACATTTACAAAGCGCCTTCTATGTCCAAGACCGTGCTTTCTCCTCACTCAATCCTCACAGCACTCCTGTGAGACAGGTATTATGATGCCCAGATGAAGGCCATGGGCGTAGAGAGGTAAAGGGACCAGCTCAAGGTCACAGCAGCATGGCAAGCAGGGACTCAGGCCCCCCTTTCTCACCAAGTCTCCACACAGGCAGGCACCTCTCTAGGTGAGACGGTGTCCACCATCATGCCTGATGCGGCAGGTTCTCCATGTCTTCAAATGAACCAGGGAGGGGCCTGAGCGGTGATGCAGTGGTAGGGCGTTTGACTTGTATGCAGCTGACCTCGGATGGACCACAATTCTATACCCCAGCATCCCATATGGTCCCCCAAGCCAGTGGCGATTTCTAGGTACCTAGCCGGTAGTAACCCCTGATCATCAGGTGTGGCCCAAAAACGAAACAAGAAACAAACAAACAAAAAGAACGAGGGTGAGAAGGCTGGAGGGGCTGGAGCACTTCCCCAGCCATGCACACAGCTCCAGGTTTGATCCATATGCAGAGCCAGAGATAGAAACAGGGTTGGTGGGGCCGGAGAGATAGCATGGAGGTAAGACGTTTGCCTTTCATGCAGGAGGTCATCGGTTCGAATCCCGGCGCCCCATATGCCCCCCCCCCATGCCTGCCAGGAGCAATTTCTGAGCCTGGAGCCAGGAATAACCCCTGAGCACTGCTGGGTGTGACCCAAAAATCCACAAAAAAAAAAAAAAAAAAAAAAAAGGAAAAGAAAGAGGGTTGGTGGTTTGCAAGGCAAGTACCCTCACCCCTATACACAGGCATAGCGCAGAGGCCCTTAGAACCAATAGGGATCACTCCCACCAAATTATATATATATATATATATAAAAGCAACCAATGTTTGTGTATTGACTTGAGCCACAGTGCTCAGGTTACTCCTGGCAGGCTTGGGGGACCATATGGGATACCGGGGATCAAACCCAAGATGGCTGCGTGCAAGGCAAATGCCCTACCCACTATGCTATTGCTCCAGCCCATGTATTGATTTTTGTAGCCTGCTTTCTTACTATACTGGTTTGGTTTATTGTCTGTCAAAGCTTTTTTTTTTTTTTTTGGTGTTTGGTTTTTGGGTCACACCCGGCTGCGCTCAGGGTTACTCCTGGCTCTACACTCAAAAATTACTCCTGGCAGGCTCAGGGGACCATATGGGATGCTGGGATTCGAACCACCATCTGTCTGCATGCAAGGCAAACACACTACCTCCATGCTATCTCTCCAGCCCCTGTCAGAGCTTTGTAGAGGGGTCTTTTTCTATAATCTTATGTTGTCTGCAAACAGTGACAGTTGAATTCCTTTTTTTCCAATTTGAATACAATTGCTTTCTTTTTCTTACCTGATCACTGTGGCGAGGACTTCCAAAAATAGATTCGACAGAGCATGAATAAAAGGAGCATTCTTACCGTGTGCCTGCTCTCAGCATGAAGATGTTTGGATTTTTGCCATTGAGTGTAACTCTGGCTGTGGGTTTGTGGTAAAACATGGTTCCTAACTCTCTGTTTTGTTTTTGTTTTTGTTTGGGGGCCACACCCAGCAGGACTCGGGACTTACTGCTGGGTCTACACTCAGAAGTCACTCCTGGCAGCATTCAGGAGACAAAATGTGAGGTGCTCCTGGGAATGGAACCTGGACCAGCTACATGCAAGGCAATCACTCTGCCCTCTACTATGTCTCCAGTCTCTGGCTGCTACTATCTTGAAATATCTATAGTTGTTTTCTGGGCCAAACCCGGTGGTGCTCAGGCTCTGCACTCGAGAGTATTTCTGGTGGGGCTTGGGGAAGAATATTGAACCTGGATCCATAGTGTGCTGAGGTTCTCTTTCTCCCTGCCTGCGGCACTAAATCTCCACCCCACCCTCCCGATATCGTTGAAAATTGCCTCCTCCTCCTTCGACCAGCTGCTAGGCAGACTTGGCAATTGCTGCCATCCTTGGTCCCTGGAGTGATAGACCCTGTCTGGGACAGGGGACACACATCCTCGCCCAGATCTCTTTCATGGTCAGAGGATGGGCATCTGGGTGATGTTGTAGACCTGGCTACAATTTGTCACTGTTCTTATGCATGAACTTGTAATGGCCTGCATCTCTTGGGGTTAGGGAGAGGGATCGGGAAGGCAGGCATCAGACCTGAATGGGGGGAGGCACTGCATTATGGGGGGGGGGGGAGGGTCGCACGCACAAGGACACTGAATGAATTGAATCCTAAACCAGAACTAGAAACCAGAATTGCATGACTGTCATGTTAGCTCCTTTGGTTTATTGTTTTTATTTTTTGTGGGAAGAGTGGGTTAGGCCACACCCAACACCACACCCAAGTAAGCTCAGGGCTTACTCCTGGCTCTGCACTCAGGGAGGTGTTCCTGGCTGTGCTCCGGGAACCATATGGGATACTGGGGATCAAACCCAGGTCAGTCACATGCCAGGCAATACCTATCTGCTCAAATATGCTTCTGTGCCCCTATCCTTCCAGCTGCTCTAAAATCCCCCTCCTGATTTCAGACACCAAAGCCTTCTCCCCTGTAAGGTAATTTAACTGCACCTGGCTCCCTCCCTGGACCAGGTGCCTTCTGCCACCTCCAAGACAAGGTAAGCTTCTTTAGTAAGGTGAGAGCAGGCTGGCACCCAAGGTGGAGAGGCAGGAATGGCCCCGAGGCTCAAGAGCTGGGCTGGTGGCAAGGAGCCAGGCCAGCCTGCCTGCCTGCTCTTGGTGGGCCCCTTCTCAGCCAACAGGCTGCCAGGGGTCTGGAATGATTTGCGAGCAGACAGGAGGAGCCTAGCGCGCACACTTGCTGTTCCCAGCGCCGCTGAATGCCACATGAGCTCATCACCACCACCTTCCTCCTGACTCACGGCCAAACCTGAGCTCATCATCCGGCCATCAGAGGGGGTGGCCACGGCAGAGCCCATGTCTCATTCACTCAAACAAGAGTTTGGCTTCCAGAGATGGGCAAATGCATCTCAACTTCCCAGGGAGCCTGGGCACACAGGAAGGGTGTTCCTGTACCCCACCCCTTCCCAATCCCTGTAGCCTTTTCCAGCCCTCTAGAGGCCAAGAGACTCGATCAGCAACTCCTTAGAGAAAACTCTGATGTTTTTCCAGGCAGCACAAGATGGGCTGGGGGTAGAGGGGGAAGTGGAGTGAGCAGAAGTCGGCTTCCTCCCTGTCCCATTTGGGGTCTCCAGCCTGGAATTCTGCTTCTGAGCCTTCTTGTATATTCCTATGCCCTATTCCAAACCCATTTGGGGACTTGCACAGGCGAAGGTTAGATGGGAAATTTAGTTAAATGAATTCATTGATTTTGGTTTTGGAGGCCACACCTGGCGGTACTCAGAACTGACTCCTGGCTCTGCACTCAGGAACCACTTCTGCCATCGCTTCGGGGACCAGATAGAATGCTGGAGCTTCAATCCAGATCAGCTATGTGTGTGGTATACACCAAGCCCACTGTACTCTCACTCCAGCCCCTGGAGGGGAAACTTTATAAAGAAGTTACTGCTTCAAGGGTTGGACAAGGTTCAGGTTCAAACTGTCAAAGAATCAAAGCGTCGAAGAGGTTCAAAGCATAGAAGAGTTTCGAAATACTGGAAGGAGTTGGTCCAGGGGATAAAGGGCTTTTCCAGACGCTCCAGGGATGAGGGACTGGATGCTTGGATGCTGGCCTGACCGAGCTGTGTCCTAATGCGGCCCACACAGGCTGTGCTGAATGGTGGAGCAGCTTCTCCTAAGTTTGAGCTTCTGCAAACTTCCTGCCTGCCTGCCTTCCTCCAAGGCCAGGCCATAGACTCCCAGTGGAGCCAGTGAGACAGGCTTGGGGTGGGCTGAGGGAGGGACACTGTGCCATAGCCCCCTGACAAGGCTCTCTGAGTCTAGTGCATACCTGCCACCCCCCATTCTGGCTCCCGCATGTGCTAAGATCCCACAGGAGATTCAGTTTGAGACCCCACATCCCAGGCATATCCAGCCCCACAATGCCCAGGCCCTGTCACCCCAAGCATGCCAAAACCCCAGGAGACCACGAGCACAAAACTTAGGCGGCAGCTGCCTGGACTGGGGGTGGGGGTCACACTTGTGAAGTTCAAGTGTTCACGAAATACTGCCAATTCTGGGCCCCAGGACCCATGGGCACCCACCCAGGCCCATTGCCATCATCCCTCGCTTAGCTAGACCTGAGGGACGTGTTCACCACATCCTACTTTGGACCTTCATGGAGCACCTTTATGCCGAGCACCACCCTGACTGCCCAAGAGCAGTGTCCCCGAGACCCAGGGCTGGGAGAGCAACTGACAGGCTGGAGCACAGGCTTGTAAAGGCAGGAGACCCAGGATTGAGCCCCAACACCACTGAGAATGGGCCCTAAACATGGAGCCAGGACTGGGGCATAGCACAGTGGTTAGGGAGCTTGCTTCGCATGCAGCCGACCCGGGTTCGATCCCTAGTATCCCATATGGTTCCCTGAGCCTGCTAGGAGTGATTCCTGAGTACAGAGCCAGGAGTAATCTCTGAGTGACTCAAAAACAAACAAAATCACCTTTGGGTAGCCCCTGGACCCAAATGGATGGTAGTAATCATCGCTTATTGAGCACAGAGAAATAGTAAAAATATTATTCTTAATATAATATTTCCTAATGTTTGATAATACTGAATATTATATCTTATTATATTTTTTATCTTATTATATTTTACACATTTTATATATTAGATGTTATATAACACATAACTATAGTACAAATTTTTTTTTTTTTGGGGGGGGATCATACCTGGCAGCACTCAGGGGTTACTCCTGGCTCTAGGCTCAGAAATCGCTCCTGGCAGGCTCAGGGGTCAATATGGGATGCCGGGATTCGAACCACTGTCCTTCTGCATGCAAGGCAAACACTCTACCTTCCTGCTATCTCTCCGGCCCCGAGAAGTACAATTATTAAGGCACTTGCCTTGAACCTCAAACCTGAGTTTAATCCCTAACTATGAATTTAGGGATCACCCTAAACTTGGGGAAATATGGTTCCTTGTGCATCGTCAGGAGTGAACCCTGGATAGTTCTCCAAATAGCTGGGTATTTCTCCAAAAAAAAAAAAAAAATACCTCTTCTTTTACCTTTTTTTTTTTTTTTTTTTTTTTTGGTTTTTGGGCCACACCCGGTAATGCTCAGGGGTTACTCCTGGCTATGCGCTCAGAAGTCGCTCCTGGCTTGGGGGACCATATGGGACGCCGGGGGAATCGAACCGCGGTCCATCCGAGGCTAGCGCAGGCAAGGCAGGCACCTTACCTTTAGCGCCACCGCCCGGCCCCTACTTTTTTTTTTTTTGTTTGTTTTGGGCCACACCCAGCAGCACTCAGGGGGTCCTTCTGGGCTCTGCACTCAGAAATCGCCCCTGGCAGGCTCAGGGAACCATATAGTATGCCAGGGGTTGAACCTGGGTCTGTCCTGGGTTAACCACATGCAAGGCAAATGTCCTACCCCTGTGCTATCACTCCAGCCCCTCCTTTTATTTATTTATTTATTTATTTTATTTATTTATTGGAGGGTTTGGGTCACACCTGGCAGTATTCAGGGGTTACTCCTGGCTCTAGACTTAGAAATCACCCTGGCAGGCACGGGGAACCATATGGGATGCCGGGGTTCAAACCACCATCCTTCTGCATGAAAGGCAAATGCCTTGCCTCCATGTTATCTCTCTGGCCCCCTTTATTTATTTATTTATTTATTTATTTATTTATTTATTTATTTGGTCACACCTGGCAATGCTCAGGGGTTACTCCTGGCTCTACGCTCAGAAATCGCTCCTGGCAGGCTCGGGGGACCATATGGGATGCCAGGATTCAAACCACCATCCTTCTTTTTTTTTTTTTTTTTTTTTTGGTTTTTGGGCCACACCCATTTGACACTCAGGGGTTACTCCTGGCTATGCACTCAGAAATCGCCCCTGGCTTGGGGGGACCATATGGGACACCGGGGGATCGAACCGCGGTCCTTCCTTGGCTAGCGCTTGCAAGGCAGACACCTTACCTCTAGCGCCACCTTCCCGGCCCCAAACCACCATCCTTCTGCATGAAAGGCAAACGCCTTACCTCCACGTTATCTCTCCGGCCCCCTTTATTTTTAAAGGCAGTGAAATGGAATCGCAAAGGGACTTTCTAGCTTCCAGTTCAAACTGATCAACAGGACACATGCTCTGGAGGTCTTTACCATCCCTGAGCTGTCAGGTGTCTCTCCACGTCAACACTAGTGACAAAGAGTAACTTCAAAACTCCCAGGCTCCGCTCAGACCTCACGTTGGGTGCTTAACTTTGCTGATAATCAGCAAAATCAAATCAAAATACTGACATGCCACTAAGCATGCACCAGAATCAAAAACAAGATCCAGCAAAATCCCAGGTGTCCAGATTCCCTCCAGGGTCCAATTCAGCCTCAGTGGTTATGGGCGATAGTGGCCTGTTCAACCATGCTGAAAAACGAATAATGAAACAAAAATTATAAACTCTATCTTCCTTGGGCCATCAATTCCTGGGGATTGTGAGAAAGGGAAACTGCATACCAGAATTGGCACAAAAGTACACTCAAGAAATACTCAAAGGGAGGGGGCCAGAGAGATAGCACAGTGGTAGGGCTTTTGCCTTGCATGCAGCCAACCCAGGACAGATGGTAGTTTGATTCCCAGCATCGCATATGGTCCCCCTTGCTTGGTCGGAGTAATTTCTGAGCACAGAGTCAGGAGTAACCTCTAAGCACTGCTGGGTGTGACCCAAAAACCAAAAAAAAAAAAAAAAATACTCAAAGGGGGGCTTGAGTGATAGCACTGTGGCCAGAGTATTTTACCTTGCATGTGGCCAACCTGGGTTTGATCCCCGGCATTTCATATAGTCCCTGAGCCCACCAAGAGTAATTCTTGAATGTAGAGCCATGACTAAATCCAGGGCAGTACTGGGATATACAAAAATTTTGTTAAAAAAATAAAAAGTTGGGGGCCCAGAGAGATAGCACAGTGGCGTTTGCCTTGCAAGCAGCCGATCCAGGACCTAAGGTGGTTGGTTCGAATCTCGGTGTCCCATATGGTCCCCCGTGCCTGCCAGGAGCTATTTCTGAGCAGACAGCCAGGAGTAACCCCTGAGCATTGCCGGATGTGGCCCAAAAACCAAAAAAAAAAAAAAAAAAAAAGTTGGGGGCCGGCAAGGTGGCTTGTATGCCTTACAAGCGCTAGCCAAGGAAGGATAGAGATTCGATCCCCCAGCGTCCCACATGGTCACCCCAAGCCAGAGGCAATTTCTGAGCGCTTAGCCAGAAGTAACCCCTGAGCATCAAACGGGTGTGGCCCGAAAAAAAAAATGTTGGGGGGGGGGGTGCACCTGGTGGCACTCAGGAGTTACTCCTGTCTTTGCACTCAGAAATTACTCCTGGCAGGTTTGAGAGGACATATGGGACGCTACGGCTGTGCTATCTCTCCAGCCCGATTGTTAAAATATTTTAAAAGTGAAACAGTAAAATCTGTTCCTACATGTTGCTTTTGAGATATTAGACAACAGTGAAAATCAATCATCAGGGGCCAGAGAGATAGCACAGCAGTAGGGCATTTTGCCTTGCATGCGGCTGACCCAGGACAGACCTGAGTTCTATTCCCAGCATCCCATAGGGTTCCCCGAGCCTGTCAGGGGCAATTTCTAAGGCCGCCAAAAACAAACAAACAAACAAAATCAATCCTTAGCTGCTGGTATCAATAGGGATGAGGCTAGTATTAGGGAAAAGAATAGATACTTTAGAATCAAATCTATTTGTCTAGGGCATTGAGTGATGTCTCAAAGGGTTGGAGCACAAACTTTGATTGGGGGGGGGACTCTGGGCCCCATTCCCATTACCACATGGTCCCCCAAACACCACCCAGGAAGCAAGCCCTGAGCATGGATCTGGGTGTAGCCCCTGAGTAATGCCAGGTAGGTCCCAAAAGCAAAAAGAGAAGTAAAAAGTTGTCTTAAATAATGTACGCAGTTACAGATGTTAGGAGAGTGATTTTCCTGATAGGGGAAGTGAAAGCGGGCACGAGGGTAAGTTCTGGGGTGATGAAAATGTTCTGTTCCTTTATGAGGGTTCACGTCTCACCGGTGATTCTTTCTATAAACGTTCACAGAACATCGCTTTTGCACCTCCGTTTGTTAACTTCAGTGAAAGGTTAGCAAATGTCTCCATTCCCACTTTTGTCCCTGTGGCCCTTTCACATTAAGGGGCAAAGCTATAAAAGAAATCAAATCACCCATCATCTATGAGTGCATAAAATAACCCCAGTGGGGTTCTTTTTCTTTCTTTTCTTTTTTTATTTTTTTTTTCCAGCTTCAAAATGAAAAGGGTGAGATAATCTCTGCGGAGCCTTCTAGCTCGAGATAGTATGTTGCTTTGATCCTATTCTTAGTAGAAACCTCATTAATCACTAATAAGAAATCCTTCCCAAATTAGGGAAGAGTTAAAAATATGGAACATTTGTTTCAAGAAGGCAGTACGGCTGCTTTCAAGAACTGAGCACGTTGCAAATTAAAATATCAAGGTCCACCAAATTGAAGTTAATGAAAAAAATCACAACACCCATTAGGCTTCCACTACTTAACGCTGCCTGCATGAGAGGGAAAAGCTGTGCTGTACCCATGTTACGGCCTGATTTCAAACCATTTTAATCAAGGAGAGCCGTGAATGCCAAATGACTACATCTGCTCGGTGACAAGGGATCTCAGCGGAGCATTGGACGTGGATGGAGATTGACTGACTCTCCGCTCGCCCGCCCAGGGCCACCTCCAGCAGTAGCTTCCAAGCCACCACCCTAGAAGAGCCACACCAGGACTGAGCCCCAGTCAGAGCTGGATTCTTTGTGCGAGGAGTCTTCGAGCGGGGCTGACATGCAGATTATGGGGGAGACTTAAGACACCCCAGAGAGCTCAGCAACGCCAGCCCTGACAGCAAACTCTCGCAGGCAGCAGGGCCTGGAATTGTAGGCGCCAGTCATAAATAAAACCTCTGCTTGGTAGCTAAAATCTCGTGGGAACTTCACAAGCTACACACACCAAACGCACAAGCTCTACACACACACACACACACACACACACACACACACACACACACACACACACACACACACACACACCACCGAGGGGGCCGGCGAGGTGGCGCTAGAGGTAAGGTGTCTGCCTTGCAAGCGCTAGCCAATGAAGGACCGAGGTTCGATCCCCCGGTGTCCCATATGGTCCCCCCAAGCCAGGGCCAATTTCTGAGGGCTTAGCCAGGAGTAAGCCCTGAGCATCAAACGGGTGTGGCCGAAAAATAAAAAGAATGATAAAAAACACCCCACTGAGGCGCACTTGCAGCCTCAGGAGCTTTTAACCAGAGACACCTCCCTGCCCAGCACACGCACGCACACACACACACATACACACATACACACACACACACACACACACACACACACACACACACACACACCTCTCTCCAGGCCTCAGTGCTTCCTTCTCTAGAATGGGGAGAACCTGGCTGGGAGTCCACCCTCTCATGATGGAGTGGATATGTGTTCAACAAGCCATATCTCATTGTGAGCCGTGGGTGGTACACACTGGCACTGATGAATTATCCACTTCTGGACACAGAGAGATCCTAGGAAGGAGCAGGCTCAAAGAACTTTGCCTCCTGCAGACCAATAGGCAAGTGTCAAGGGCAGCATTGGCCCAAAAACTTCCTTGGCAGTTCCTTAATGTTTTTCAAAGGGGAGTGAGGGGACCCAAGAGATAATACAAAGGGTAAGGCACTGGCCTTGCACGTAGACGACTGATTGGAATTCTGGGTGCCAAGGACTTAGGAATGGCCTTTTTTTCTCCATAGGCTGTGCCCTGGAACCCAAATAAAATCAACAAAGCAGGGGCCAAAGCGATAGCGTGGTGGTAGGGTATTTACCTTGCACGGGGCCAGCCCAGAACCGATAGGGTTCGATCCCTGGCATCCCATATGGTCCCCTGAGCCTGCCTGGAGTAATTTCTGAGCACAGAGCCAAGAGTAACCCATGAGTACTGCAGGGTGTGTCCACGAAAAAAATTCAGCAAAGCAAGGGTGAATGAGGTAATGTGGAGTCTCCATAAATGGCCTGATACTGCACCATAGCTCTCCTATATCATCAGCTGGTCCCCAACAGAGAGGCAAGGATGAGTTAACGCACAGAGACCGCTGCCCTTGCTAAGGTCAGATTGTCCTGAGGTCTTGGGCATGCGAGCTCCATCCCCTCGGAGAAGAGGGCAGCTGAGTGAGCCTCCCTCCCCCTCTGCTGGGCTCCACCACCTGTCTCTGGACCAAATCCGGACCCCAGAGAGGCATTTCCTGAGCCTGCCAGCTCGCTGACCTGGAGGTTAATCCGACCCCGCGGTAGCCAGGCCACACAATGATAAACCTCTCCCCACTCCCTTCCCAACCCAGAGCTCCGCAGAGCCCCAGAGCATCCATCCATCAGAGCTCTGAGGAACCAGAAAGCATTTTGCTGAAGACTATCTCTGAGGTTCCTCAGCCTGAGACCCTTCTCAGACCCAGAGAATCCTCTTGGCCTTTGCTTTTGCTTTCAAAGGGCCTGGTGAAAGTGGCTTCTCTCTGGGAGAAATAAAGAACTAAGTGAGGAGAGAAGGAAGGTTGGAAAGATAATATAGGGGATGGTGGGGAGAACTAAGGCAATTTCCTAGCATGTTGAAGTCAACACAGCTTGCTCCCCAATATTGTTTGGACCCTGGAGCATCCCAGGATACAGCCCCAGTACTGGAGAGACAGTACTAAAGTGCTGGGAGAGGGTTGGGGAGAGGTAAGGTGGTTGCCTGGCATTCGGTCAATACAGTTCGCCCCCAGACACAGTTTGGTCCCCGGAGGCCTGGAAGCAGTAACTAGTGCCCAGCATTGACAGGTCCCAGCTGCACCACAGCCTTGGTCCTTGCATCTAACTACTGGCCCAGTTGGCTTAGAGAAATGCTAGGGGTCTCCTGAACACCCCAAAAAAGAGCAAAGGAGGAGCCAAGTGATAGCGCAGCAGT